>NC_082714.1:159012416-159297416 GCF_030144855.1 Hypanus sabinus | reverse complement strand
GATGGCAGAAGGGAAGAAGCTGTTCCTGAATCATGGAGTGTGTGGCTTCAGACTTCTGTACTTCCTCCCTGATGGTAGCAATGAGAACAAGGCATGTCCTTAATAATGGACGCTGACTTTTTGAGGCATCGCTCCTTGAAGATGGCCTGGATACTATAGAGACTAGTGCCCATGATGGAACTGACAGGGTTTACAACTCTCTGCAGCTTATTTCAATCCTGTGCAGTAGCCCCCCACCCCAACCCCACTCCCACCATACCGGAGAGTGATGCAGCTAGTCAGAATGCTCTCCACGGTACCCCTGTAGAAATTTGTGAAGCTTTAGCTGACGTACCAACTCTCCTCAAACTCCTGATGAAATGTATCTGCTGACAAGTTACCAGGAGTTGTAGCAAGTTTAAAGATGTGCAAGGCAAGTTTTTGACACAGAGAATGGCAGGTGCCTGGGCTGTCAGGGGAAGTGATGAGACCAGATACAATAGTGAGGTTGAAGAAGATTTTAGATAAACACAGGAGGCAGCATGGTAGTGTAATGGTTAGCATAACACTTTAGAGTGCCAGTGCAAAGGATTCAAATCCTGCCTCTGTCTGTAAGGAGTTTGTCCATTCTCCAAGCAACAATGTGGATTTCCTCAATGTGCTCCTGTTTCCTCCCATATTCCAAATTCATACTGCACAGGTTAATAACTTGTGGGCAGGCTACGTTGGCACGGTAACACGGTAACTCCTTGGACTGTGCTGGTCTTTGATGCAAATGACAGATTTCGTAGTATGTTTCCATGTGCGCGTAGCAAATCAAATTAATCTTTATCGTTAACAAAACTATTTTACAGCAGCAGTATAGTATAAAGCCATAAATTATGATAATTTACAATAAATAAATAACTAGTGCAAAATATTACGACTGTAGCATTCATGGTTCATTGACTGTTCATAAAGCTGCTCCTGAACTGACCTTTCATTCGGATGGGCAAGGGCACCATTATTTTGGAAATGACTCTTCAGAAGATCTATTAGATTAATGCCACTTTACTGCAACTTTTCTCTTAGCCCAGCACATGTTTCCCTGTCAAATATTGATTACACTAGAGCTGACATGGGATCACTGCATTGAAATGCCTAGGATTACATCTGTTGCCCGCAACTTTACCTAACGCTCGCAGGCTACGGTAAGTTGATGGCCTCCTCCCCAGCCATGATGAGGCCACTCTCATGTTGAAGGAACACCTCATATTCCAACTGGGTAGCCTCCAACCTGACAGCAAGAACGTTGATTTCTCCAGGATTTGGTAAATTCTCCTCCTTCCCCCTTCTCTCTTTTCCCATTCCTCATTCTGGCTCTGCTTTCACTCCTTCATTTCTCCTCACCTGTCATCATTTCCCCCTGGAGAATCCCCTCCACCCCGCTCTTCCATGTTCCACTGTCTTCTCCTATCAGATCCCTTCTTCTTCAGCCCTATTCCCTCCTCCTCCACCTATCACCTATCACCTTGCAGAGATTCCCCTCCCCCCTCCCCCCACGATATGCCTATTCTGACTTCCTCCCCTTTCCTTTCCCGTCCCGATGAAGGGTCTCGGCCTGAAAGGTCGACTGCTTATTCCTTTCTATAGATGCTGCCTGACCTGCCGAGCTCCTCCAGCATTGTTGATGTGCTGCTCTGGGTTTCTAGCATCTGCAGAATCTCTTGTGTTCATAATATTAGCTCAGTTTGTGTTTGTTTTCTCTTTGAGTTTGGAAGCCAGGCCCATCCTGACCTGCCCAGCTTGGCCTCCTACTCAGGACTTGGCATCTCCTGCAGTATTTTGTTCTGGTTATTTAGTCTATTTTCTCAAACCTTTAACTGTTCCCATTCTCTTATCAACCAGAGGACATAGTCAAAGACCCCCACCCATGACGGGGATTCTTCCTTCTCCTCTCTCCCTTCGGGAAGAAGATATAAAAGCCTGAAGGCACATGCCAGCAGGCGCCAGGTCAGCGCCTGCCCCACTGTTATCAGACTATTTTACAGACCTAACGTATGATAAGGTGGACTCCTGGCCTTCCAGTCTACCTCATTACGACCCTGTACTTTCTGGTTAACCGGCACGGCACACTTTCAGTAGCTGTTACACTTTATTCTTCATTGTTACCGTTTTACCCTGTTCCATCCCAATGCCCTGTGGAGTGATCTGATCTACAAGTTTTTCACTGTATCTTCATATACGTGGCATTTAAAACATTCTAAAATTTGATTAGCAATACAGAATAGTAATGGGCTCAGTGGTGGTACCGATGCACATTTTTTTTTGCTGGTGGAGGGAGGGGGGGATTGTTGCTTGCTGCCGCTTATGCGCGAGAGGGGGAACTGGGGGGGGGGTCTTTGGGGTTCTAACATTTAACTGTCATTCATTTTTTGGGGCACTTCTCTGTTTTCATGGGTGTTTGTGAAGAATAAAACATTTCAGGATGTATATTGTATACATTTCTCTGACATTAAATTTGACCTTTGGACCTTTGAACCTTTAACAGGCCCTTCCGTCTGACTAGTCCGTGTTGCCAATTAATCCCATGGGGCCAATTAACCTGCTAACCCATACATCTTTGAAATGTGGGAGGAAACCGGAGCACCCGCAGGAAACACACACAGTTACGGAGAGGATGTACAGACAGTGGTGGGAATTGAACCCGGGTCACCGGTGCTGTAATAGCGTTATGCTAACCGCTACATGGCCGTGCTGCTCAATAATAAACCAATACCAATACTTTGATACAGTTTATCCCCATGGTTTTACCCCCTCAGAAACACTACCCTCTCCCACCCTCCCTGCAACATCACGAGCTTCATTGTCTCCTTCCCAGATCTGACAAAAGGTATTCAGCCTGAACCATTGGCTCTGTTTCTCTCCTCACGGATGTTGCCTGACCTGCTAGGTTTTCCAGCATCTTCTATTTTTTGTTTGAGTTTCAAGACAAATAAAATCGGGCTTGGAGGGTTTGGGTTATGGGGAGAGGCCACAGAGACTAGGAAATTTTCCTAGTGACTTGATAAAGATTTATAAAATCATGAATGGCAAATATAAGTATTTCTTCTGGGGTTTGTTTGTTCATTTGTATGATGTGGGTGATCATGGTCTTTCCATGACCGTGATTGTTCTTGGCAAATTTTTCTACAGAAGTGGTTTGCCGTTGCCTTCTTCTGGGCAGTGACTTTACAAGACCAGAGATCACGGCCATTATCAGAGATTGTCTGCCTGGCATCAGTGGTCGCATAACCAGGACTTGTGATATGCACCAGCTGCTCGTACGACCATCCACCACCTGCTCCCATGGCTTCACATGACCTTGATTGGGGGGTGGGGGCTAAGCAGGTGCTACACCTTGCCCAAGGGTGACGTGTGAGCTAGCGGGGGGGGGGGATGGAGCACCTTTTTGTGTTTTATGGCCCAATGACAAAGACATAGGCAATTATTTATTATACTGGGAAAATCGGCTACCAACAGCAGCTCGCCAGATCCCTCTGTCCTGGTCCAGTCTTTCATACTGTTTCCAGCTGTAGCCCATCTTCTTGGTGTACTCTTCCTCTCCCAGGGTTAATGTCTTAGGAGTTTGTGATGCTGTTTCTGTAGCTTTGGGTTTTTACAGGATGAGGCTGCTATCCCCATGCCCACCACTCCACCTTTTGCAGCTGGGCTCGGGACCATCCATGGCAGAGGCCAAATGCAATTAGGCTCATACGGAAAAGCTTCCCTTCTGTCTAACCTCCAGTTTAATTATGTTCAACTGGATTCAAGCATCTGTGAGGATGCCAAATGAAGCTGCACTGGAATCTCGGAGCAATGGGAGCAAACGTCCATGGAGTAGAGCAGGACTGAGAAGCTGGATGTCATCCAAGCTACATCTGGAAACTGAGATGGAGTACATGGATGTTTGGCATATTTCACTGTTAAGCTGTCTCGGTAGCGCAGTGGTTAGTGTGACGCTAGTACAGCTAGGGACGTCGGTGATTGGAGTTCATTTCCGTGCTCTTTGTTTGTATGTTCTTTCTGTGACCACGATGGTTTCCTCCGGGTGCTCCAGTTTCCTCCCACAGTCCAAAGATGCACTGGTTAGTAGGTTAACTGGTCGTTGTAAACCGTCCTATGACTAGGCCATGGTTAAATCGGTGGGTTGCTGGGAGGTGCGGTTCGTTGGGCCGGAAGAGCCTGTTCTGCGCTGTATCTCTAAATAAATAAATAAACAAACAAACAACTGCATAACTTTTGATATCTGGATCCTATCCAGATGCATCACAGCTTGGTACGGCAACTGCTCTGCCCAAAGCAGCAAGAAACTGCAGAAGGCTGTGGACACAGCTCAGCTCGTCACATCACATGACGCCCCCACCCCGCTCCATAGACTGTCTATGCTTCTCGCTGCCTTGGTAAAGCAGCCAGCATAATCAAAGACCTCACCCACCCCAGACATTCTCTCTTCCCCCCTCTCCCATCAGGCACAAAGCCTGAAAGTACGTACCAAGTGGACACAAGAACAGTTTCCACCCCACTGTCATAAGACTGTTGAGCAGACCTCTTGCACAGTAAGCTGGACTCCTGACTGCACAACTTACCTCATTATGGCCTTTCACCTCATGTTCTGCCTGCACTGGCCTTTCTCTGTAACACTTCATCTTGCGTTGTTATTGTTTTCCCTTGTCCCAGCTCAACGTACCGATATGTTGAAATGATCTGTATGGAAGGCATGCACAACAAAGTTTTTTACTGGACCTTGGTTCATGTGACAGTAATAAGCAATTGCAAGTTACCTGTCTCTTCACTGGTCTTGCATCAAGCTTGTTTCATTATCACAGGTGTGATTGCCACCAGTGAACTGGTGGTGAAGGAGGCTGAGGCAGCTGAGTATAGGTGAGCTCAAGGTAAACTCAGACCTTGAGATCAGGGAACTGGATGCTTGAACCCAGCAGGAAGCCAATCCACGATTGTACACTCCGGGAAAGTGATAATGGAAACATATGGAAAGGAAGGAGTTAATAAACGAATGGAAAATATAATCTGTGGGGCTGAAATCCAAGGACAAGCCTCTAATGCAAAACATCTCTCAATAATCAATACCATGCCTGTGCGAGTTTTTTCCAGAAATCCTCCCAGCTAATCCGCAGGCCTCTGCTCACAAGCAAACAGACTGGTAAATCGAATTCTCCCTGTTCTACTTGGTTTGTTATTGAGCTAGTCTGGGGAATCCCATTTGTACATTTGCCCCTGCAATTAATTTTTCAATTTTATCTCGAGTATTTTAGTGCTAAAATTATACTATTGGTTAAACGTTATGCTGATGATTAACTATCAGAGAGACTGGAGCATGGGTCCCCTTTTTTTATGCCAAGGAGCCTTACCAATAACTGAGGGGTCTGTGGACCCCAGGTTGGGAACTCCTGGACTAGCCAATAAGACAATAAGACTACACATGCAATCTGAGGAGATTGAGGCATGCAAGGCTCCTTGCCCTCATTCTGACAACTTTCTGCAGGAGCACCATTGACAGTGACCATTGACCATTGACCATTGACAGTGACTGGCTGGATTATGGTGCAGTAGAAGATGCAAGGCATTGGACCACAAGACCCAACAGAGGATAGCAACAATTTCTGAGAGGAAATAGCATCCTTCCTCGCTATTTGTGATGCTTACTGGTTAATATTTACAGTGTATTTAATATTTCAGTAATATTTGAATAATATTATTAATATATTGTTCGATGAAACTTTCTTTGTTGTTTACATAATGCATTAAGGGTTACATGTGAGAAGTACATAAATGGCAAATGTCATTACTTCAACACATCATATTTGAGTGCCTGAGTAAAGAAAAACTAATGACGCATTAATGATGTGCTTTCCTGGCTGGCTCCTGTGTTTCTTTATTATTTTCTCGAGTTACAAAAATAAACAGTGGCAACAATGAAGTTTTTAGACAAACCCAAGATGACTACTTACTTGTTGAAGTGCAGCACATTTCTTTTTCTTCAGAAGGGGAAAAAGATGTACGAGTTTAAAAAAAAAGCAGAAAACAGAGAAAATTAACAAGGAACGAGTATGACCACAGGTTCATAAACAGTGAGTACTGGGTGATAATACTCATAAATTAAAAAAAAAAGAAGAAATGGCTGATTTCATTGGAAATATAGATGCATTTGATTACACAACGGATAACCAGATGGTGTATACTGAATGAATTGAGCTGTATTTTTGAAGCAAATGAAATAACCAATGAGAAGTAAGTGCCAGTGTTGATGAGCAAAATTGGTGGAAAAGCATTTAGTTTGCTTAGAAGTTTAATTCCTCTAACCAAACCAGCTGAAATGAGTTTTGCTGCTGTTGTGAATATAAAACTGGAACATTTAGAACCAAAGGCATTGTTAATTACAGAATGCTTTAGGTTTCATAAGAAGAATCAAAATTAATCTCAAGATAGTATTAAAAAGAGTAGAAGATTATGGACTCAGAGCATGATACAACAAGTGTGAACTATTTAAACCAAGCACCCTTACTGTGGTCACACCATTGGTGCACAAGGATTACACAAATGTGCTGAGAAAATTCAAGCTGTAGTGGATGCCTCAAGGCCAAAGGATGTGTCACAGTTGCAGTTGTCATTTACTATGACAAGTTCCTGCAAAGCCTGGTTGCTGTGCTTCACCCATTGAACTTATTGTTACAGATCAGAAAGAAATGGCAATTGACAAAGCAGTGTGATGCCACAAGATAAAGGAAGTGGTGGCATCAGCCATTGTACCCACGCACTATGATCCACATCATCCAGTGAAGCTTGGCTGCAACACAACGTACCATATGGTACGGGTGATGCCATGTCACGTTGCCTTTGCATCACGCTCCCTTACTGCTGCACAGATTGACAGAGAGGCCTTGAGTCTGGTTTGGAGTGTAAAACATTTCAACCAGTACCCGTATGGGAGAGAGTTTACCTTCATTACTGATCATCAACCACTACTTCCATTTTCGATCCACAGAAAGCTGTTCCACTAACAGCAGGATGAATGCAGAGATGGGCTCTGTTTCTTGGAGGACACAATTAGAAGTTTGAATTCAAGAGGACAACTAATCATGGAAATGCTGATGGATTGTCCCGTTTGCCTTTGGAAAGGTAAATGCCTGAAAAATTTGCAAAAGAGGACAGTCCTCTTGACGTATTCTCCTATTGCAAATCAAAATGAGGCATTGATCATGTGGATAGTCAGAGGCTTTTTCCCAGGGCTGAAATGGCTAGCACAAGAGGACACAGTTTTAAGGTGCTTGGAAGTAGGTACAGAGGAGATGTCAGGGGTAGGTTTTTTACACAGAGAGTGGTGAGTGCGTGGAATGGGCTGCTGGCGACGGTGGTGGAGGTGGATACGATAGGGTCTTTTAAGACACTCCTGGATAGGTACATGGAGCTTAGAAAAATAGAGGGCTATGGGTAACCCTAGGTAATTTCTAAAGCAAGTATATGTTTAGCACAGCATTGTGGGCTGAAGGGCCTGTATCCTGCTGCAGGTTTTCTATGTTTCTATGTTGTTCTATGTAAAAGTCTCTCCATTATGGCAGAGATGATTCAACGGGAAATCAGAAAAGATCCCACACTGTCCCGGGTCTATGCGGCCTCCCAAAATGGCTGGAATGTGCTGCAGAAACAAAAAAAAGAAACACAAGCCCAACCTTAGTGTTCCTCACCAGAGGGACAGTGCCAGGTTGAACATGCTCTTGATGGTGATTGAGAGTTGTACCATTGGAGGAGCTGCATGCCGGTCATCCGGGTGTGATCAAAGTGAAAGCATTGACTCAAAGCTTTGTCTGGTGGCCTGGGATAGATCAGCAGATTGAGTATTTTGCCATGCACTGCTTAGGATGCCAACACGCCCAGAAGAAAGGTATTCAGAGCTGTCAGTGTATTGTTTTATAACTTCAAAACATTAAACTAATTGAAAGGAAGACACAGGAGTCCAGGAATGTGGGTCTAATTTCATGTTTACCATAAGCAAGGCAAGCCCGTATCACATGGTAGTGTGATGACATATGCAATTCACATATTTTTACATATAACCCATAATTAATTCCTTAAACAAACATGAATGCTTAATCATATATGCAATGCCCTGGTTCATATTTTTACTGTTATGCTGTACGTATTTCATTTTGTTCTGTGTGCATTTCATTTTGTGCAGTCTGTGAGATCTGCTTGTTTTCAGCTTATGTTTGGGTTACTGTTGAAGATAAGAGATGAGGAGAAATGTCTGGCATCCATTTAGGGTGGTCGGATTGAGGGGGTCGTTTCACTGGTGAGGGACACTAAGGTTGGGCTTGGGTTTCTTTTTTTTTTGTTCGAGAGGAGATGAAGAGGGAAGATGCCAGAGAGAAGCAGTCTTGGATTCGACCCAGAGCAAGACCGTGATTTAACGAAGCCCAGGGTGAGATCGATTGAGGATCGGCAAAGGGGAAACTGTGAGCTCCAACTTGTGCACATTAGACTGTTACATTAAAATGGGCCCTTTCCTTTTTTTTATTCTTTTCTTCACTAACTCTTTGGTCAAATTAAGAATTATAAAGCTAAGTCATTTAATTGTGTGCGGTGTACTGTCTGTTATTTTGTGGCACTCATTTGTAACAGGGTGCTGAATTACACAGCAACCACATGAACAGGAGGTTTGGGGTGGGATTGGGTCTCAATCTCAAAAGTTTGGCAGGGCCGGAGATTGCCTTCCCTAGACAAGCTGGGAAACCAGGGTATATATATCAGGTATTACTGAAATATTAAACACACAACAGTCAGAACCAGTCCCATAGTCATCTCCTACCACTATCACAGAGGAGGTCCCAGAAATGGAAACTGTTTCACAGCCACAAGTCTCACCTGCCAAGCAGAGTGACCACCTTGTCAGGGAAGATGTTATCTCACAAGAGTAAGAAATTCTCCACAGTGATTAGATCTTTAAGTTTGAATGGGACAATTTAAAATTTACTATGCTGTGGACATCTATAGAGTAGTTGTTTAATATAGTATCCTATAAGACCATAAGACGATGAGATATGGGAGTAGAAGTAGGACATTCGGCTCATGGAGTCTGCTCCGACTTTCAACCATGAGCTGATCCAACTCTTCTAGTCATCCCCACTCCCCTGCCTTCTCCCCATACCCTTTGATGCCCTGACTAATCAAGAACCGATCTATCTCTGCCTTAGATGCACCTAATGACGTGACCTCCACAGCCGCTCGTGGCAACAAATTCCACAGATTTACCACTCTCTGACTAAAGCAATTTCTCCTGTGTGTGTAAATACTAGGGTTCAAAAGAGCAGATAGAAAGGATGTGGAAGATTAAAGGCAGAGTAATCCCGGTGGTGATAGGAGCACTTGGACTGGGAGAGTGGCTCCAACAGCATCTGAGATCTCAGTGCTGAAGAGCACACTACTGGGAACAACAAGGATACTGCACCGAACCATCAAGCTCCCAGGCCTCTGGTAGAGGACACAAGACTGAGGGAAAAATGCACATATACGCCACCCATTAGGGGTAAGAAAACAAAGTAAATACATACATATACATGAGGTGAGGTGAGCAGAGGGCCTCTGTCAGTCTGAGTTGACCATGGGTATATTGCGTCCTAGTTGTGTAGATACGCAAGCCTGGGCGGTACGATATGGAGAGCAAGCTGTTGCTCATGTAGCAGGCTCCCCCTCTCCATGCTTCCGGTGAACCCCAAGGAATGGCAGAGACCGAAACAGTTTGGCGCCAGCAGCGACGCAGGAGTTGCCAGTCAGCATTGAACTCAGCATCAGACTGACTTAGGGACTCCAGCTCCGGACTTTTCCTTTGGGGTTTACTTCTGATGCCTTCCCCGTGAGTGGGTACAGCCGCAAGGCAGCGGAGGTTTGAGATCAGAGTTTTCCTTCTCCTCGATGAGCTGCCTACCAGGCTGATGAGCCCCATCTGCCCAAAGTGACTGGTTTTAAGGCACCAGTAACCTGCCTTTGCCCCCTTCTCCTGTCCGTAGAAATGGTTCTGCCGGCTCAGTAGCTGAGCCGCACGTGAAAGCCAGGAGCTAGACTTGGATGTCAGAGGCTATTTGAGGCACACGCCATTGGGAGCATTTAACAGGGAGTGGGAGCTCGACCTCACTTCTATATACATGCAGTATTAGACAACTTATATATATAAATGAGATGACTAGAGAGCAATATATTGCATATTTGAGTTGAGGTGCATTCTATATTGAGTTAGAATTTATAATGAAGCCAGGAAGAGTGTAATGTATTTAATATTAGAGTAATATTGTAAATATATTGTTTGATTATATTTACATAATTCATTACGGGTTATATTTAAGAAGTACATGAATGGCATATGTCATTACATCATCACGTCATTTTTGAGCACCTCACTAAAGAAAAACTATGTCGACACATTTTCCCGGCTCCTGTGTTTTCCTTTTGATTAGCTTCTGAAGTTACAAAACATAACTCAGTTGTGGGGCACTGCGTCTCGGAGGAGCGGAAGGGCCTATTCCATGCTGTGTCTTAAAATAAAATGAAAGATACAATCAAGACCATCCGTCATTCAATTGACACAATGTTCTTCACGATAACGAGGATTGCACACTACTTGGAGACAAAAGAGGGGTTGGAGATTTAAAAGTCAAGAGGGTAAGAGGCCTGAAGGGGGTATCAAAGAGGAAGGGGAGTGTGGGGGACATGGCAAGGGGTCACTATTAGTGTCTGAGGAGCCTCTTATACCCACAATAATGAACAGTGTACACCTCTATGAACAGTAGATTGGGTTCAATACTGTTGCTCTCTATTAGGAGTTGTACGTTCTTGACGTGACTGGGTGAGTTTCTTCCAACGACATACCAGCTAGTAGGTTAATTGGTCGCACGGGTGTAATTGGACAGTACGGGCTCGCTGGGTTCGAAGGGCCTGCTACTGCGCTGTATCGCTCAAGAAACTCCGAGTGTTACCATGGGTTAAAGTCAGCTTTGAGGCAAAGGACAGTTAAATACTGCATCCCTGTGAAGTATCAGTTTAACCTCACTGGGTTGATTAGGAACAAGGAGCCCTTGAAAGCTTGCTGGTTGCAAAATACAGAGCTAATGTTTAATGTAGTTTTATGACATGAGTTTAAACTAATTGTATGAATGCCTCTGTTAACAGTAACAAACAGCCTATGGGGTTAAAGGACTCCTGCAAATATTATAGTTTCTTGGTTGTAAGTTATTGCCTATGCCTGGATGAACTTTTTCTTAAACAAAACATCCAATATTTCTGGACAGCAATAACCGAGCCCGCTGGAAAGTCTTGAGAAGGCATGTTGGTGGACAAGCTCCAATTAGAACATTTAAAAATAGGCTGTGGACAGGGCTGAAATACCCTCTTCGCTGACCCAAGTGACTTTTCATATTTCACATGTTTTCCACGTTAATCAACAGTGGTTGGAAGTGGTATTAATCTGTTGACACAGGTCAAGAGCGACAAGGAATCACATTCCTCTCGATGTGTGCATCTCATGTGGAGCAGCCTGGTTGTAATCAGCATTGCTTCCCTGCTTTTATATTCTAGAGGACTAATATAAAAACAAGGGTGTAATGCTGAGGCTTTATAAGGCATTGGACAGACCACACTTGGAATACGAGCACTTTGCTCACCATATTCCAAGCATGCATGTTTGCACAATCCATTTCTTTCGTGTGGGGGGATGTGATACTTTTCTTTGAACGGCTTCCATGCTTTCCTTTGTTTCGTGCCTGTCCAGAGAAGATGAATCTCAGAGTTGTACGCTGCATACCTACTTTGATAATACTGTAAACGTACTTTGAAATTTGAGTGTTGGGCTGCTTATCCGAGAAGAGATGTGCAGAGAGTGTCCAGAGGAAATTCAAAGAATTATCTTGGGAATAAAGGAGTTAATGTATGAGGCACATTGAATGGTTCAGGTTTGTACTTACTGGAGCTTAGAAGAATGAGGGGTGATCTCATTGAAATCTATTGAATTTTGAAAGGCCTCGATAGAGTGGATGTGGAGAGGTTTTTCTATAGTGGGTGAGTCTCAGGCTAAAGATGTCCGTTTAGAACAGAGATGAGGAGGAATTTCTTCAGCCAGAGGGTGGTGAATCTGTGGAATTCATTGCTACAGATGGCCGTGGTCCGTTGAGGACAAGTCTTTGCGTACATTTAAAGGGGAGGTGGATAAGTTCTTGATTATTCAGGGTGTCAAAAATTACAGGGAGAAGGCAGGAGAATGGGGTTGAGAGGGATAATGAATAAATCAGCCCTGACAGAATGGTGATGCAGACTTGATGGGCTTAATGGCTTAATTATGCTCCAATGTCTTATGGTTTTAAAATAAGACCCCAATAATAATTAAGTTTCAGATGGACAGAGGAGGGGAAGGTGAAGTTGAAGACAGCAGATGGAGAAGATAAGCAGGGCCACAAAGTGCCGGACTCTGATAAATAAGAATTGAGAATGGGAACCATTATGGGGGAAGGTACGACCTGTATGAAAGGGTTGGGTTACCCCTGGACCCGAGGAGGTCCAATATCCTTGGTGGCTCGCCTACTATTGCTGTTTGGGTGGGTTTAAACTAATTTGGCAGGGGGATGAGAATCAGTGATAGTGCTGAGGATGAGGTATTGGGTTTACAAACAGAGGCAGTGTGTAGTGAGACTCCTAGCAAGGAGAGGCTGATGATAGGGTAAAATTGCAGTCAACAAGATGAATTGCAATGTAAGAGGCAGAACAAAATTGAAAAGGGTGAATACAAGACTGAGGGTGTTACATTTGAATGCACACAGTATACGGAATAAGGTAGATTAACTTGTAGCACAGTTACAGAATAATGTTGTGGACATCGATGAATGGTGGCTGAAAGAAGATCATAGCTGGGGGCTTAACTTAACAGTACTAGGATATACATTGTTTAGAAAGGAGGGGCAGGTAGGCAAGTTATTAAAAAGAGGTGATATAGGGTGAGAAAGTGTTGAATCATTCTGGTTAGAGCTAAGGAACTGCAAGGATAAAAGACCATGATGGGAGTTATATACAGACCCCCAAACTGTAGCAAAGATGTAGTCTACAAATTACAATGGGAGATAGAAAATGCATGCCAAAAGTTGTGGGGATTTCAATGTACATGTAGATTAGGAAAATCAGGTCAGTGCTGTAACCCAAGAGGGGAATTTCTAGAATGCCTACAAGATGGCTAGTTAGAGCAGCTTGAGGGTTAGCCTACTAGGGGAGCAGCTGTTCTCAACCGGGTGTTGTGTAATGAAACTTGAATTGATTAGGGAGCTTAAGGTAAAGGTACCCTTAGGAGTCTGTGATCATAATATGATAGAACTCACCCTGCAGTTTGAGAAGGAGAAACTGAGGTCAAATGTATCAGTATTACAGTGGAGTAAAGGGAATTACAGAGGTATAAAAGAGGAGCTGGCCAAATTGACTGGAAAAGAACAGTGGTGGGGATGGCGGCAGAACAGCAACGGCTGGAATTTCTGGGGAATATTTGGAAGGCACAGGATAAACACCTCCCAAAGAGGAAGCAGTATTCTAAAGGCAGGATGACACAACCATGGCTGACAGATAAATCAAAGCCAACATAGAAGCCAAAGAGAGGGCAGCAAAAAAGAGCAAAAATTAGTGGAAAGTTAGAGGATTAGGAAACTTCCAAAAACCAACAGAAGGCAAAAATTTCATTAAGAAGGAAAGATGGAATATGATAGTAAGCTAGTCAATAATATTGAAAATGATACCAAAAGTTTCTTCGAATACATAAAATGTAAAAAAAGGAGTGAGAGTGGATATTGGACCACTGGAAAACGATGCTGGAGAGGTAGTAGTGGGAGACAAGGAAATGGGGGAAGAACTGAGTAAGTATCTTGCATCAGTCTTCTCTGTGGAAGACATTACTAGTTTACCAGAAGTTCAAGAGTGTCAGGGGGCAGAAGTCTGCGAAGTTGCCATTACTATGGAAACTGAAAAGTCTGAATGTAGGTAAGTCACTTGGACCAGATGGTGTACACCCCAGGTTTCTGAAAGAGGCTGACGCGATTGTGGAGGCATTAGTAATGGTCTTTTGAGAATCAATTGATTCGTGAATGTTTCCAGAGGACTCGCAAGTTGCAAATCGTCTTCAAGAAAAGAGAGAGACAGAAGAAAAGAACTTATAGGCCAGTTAGTCTGACCTCAGTGGTTGGGAAGATGTTTGAGTCAATTGTTAAAATGTGGTCTTGGGGTACTTAGAGGCAGAAAATCGGCCATAGTCAACATGGTTTCCTCAAAGGAAAATCTTGCCTCACGAATCTGTTGGAATTCTTTGAAGAAATAACAAGCATGATAGACAAAAGAGAATTGGTAGATGCTGTGTACTTGGATTTTCAGAAGGCCTTTGACAAGGTGCCACACATGAGGTTGCTTAACAAGATAAGAGCACTTATTTTTAGTAAGAAAGATACCAGTGTGGATAAAGCAGTGGCTGATTGGCAGGAGACAAAGAGCGGGAATAAATAAAGCCTTTTCTGATTGGCTGCCAGTGACTAGTGGTGTTCCACAGGGGTCTGTGTTGGGATCTGTCAATGATTTGGCTGAAGGAATTGATGGCTTTGTGGCCAAGTTTGCAGATGATACAAAGCTAGGTGGGGGGGGGGGTGCAGGTAGTTTTGAGGTGGTAGAGAGGCTATAGAAGGACAGAGACAGATTAGGAGAATGAGCGAAGAAGTGGCAGATGGAATGCAAGTCAGAAAGTGCATGGTCATGCACGTTGGTAGAAGAAATAAAAGGGATCAACCATGATTAAGTGGCAGAGTTGATGGACCAATTGGCCTAATTCTGCTCCCATATCTCATGGTCTTGTGGTCTTATTAGCGGAGAGAGGCGTGGCAGCTGAAACCAGAACCAGGTAGGTTAAGGGTGGGAGAAAAGGTTATGGTTGAACTGTGTGTATAATGGTGGATGGAACAGTAGAGGTGAACAAAGATGGGAGATGGGAATGAGATTCAGTGTTGCAAAACAATGGATAACGGATTCAGGAAGAAAGGAAACACAGAAGAAGGGCCTCAATCTGAAAAGCTGATTGCCCATTCCCTCCACAGATGCTGCCTGACACGTTGAGTTCCTTTGTGTGTCACTGGAAGGAGAAAGGTGCACTGGCTGGGGAAAGCACCAACTCAGCAAAGCCTGGAACGCATCAGAAACTGGAGAGTGTTACTGGGGAAGAGGCACCGAGCCATTTCAATCACTTCCTCCTCTCTCATGGATTGCCCGCTGTTGTTGCACCAAACAGTCTAACGGGAGGTGGTCATCACTTCCCTGGCTATAGATTGACTCATTAAAGAGCCTAATGGCCGAGGGTAAGAATGACCTCATATAGCGCTCTTTGATACAGCACAGTTGTCTTAGCCTATTACTAAAAGTGTTCCTCTGTTCAGCCAAGGTGGCAGGAAGAGGCTGAAAAATATTGTCCAGAATTGCTGGGATTTTCCACAGGGTCCTTTGTTCTACCACAGCCTCCCGTGTGTCCAGTCTGACCCCTATAACAGAGCCAACCTTTCTAATCAGTTTATTGAGTCTGTTGGCATCACCCGTATTGATGCCATTGCCCCAGCACACTGCCACACAGAAGATTATACTATTGACAACAGACTGGTAGAACATGTGGGGGAGAGGCCTGCACACTCCCAAATGACCTCAGTCTCCTCAGGAAGTAGAGGAGACTCTGGCCCTTCTTATACACAGTCTCGGTGTTGGTGTTCACTCAAGTCTGTCATCCAGGTGCATCCCAGGTACCTGTAGGTCCTCACCACATCCACATCCTCACCATCAATAGTAACAGGGAGCAGTGCGGGCTTAGTCTTCCTGAAGTCCATCACCATCCCCTTTCTCTTACTGATGTTGAGCTGCAGATGATTCAGCTTGCACCATTTGACAAAGTCCTCCACCAGGGCCCTGTATTCATCCTCCCATCCTCCCTTTATACATCCAACTATTGCTGAGTCATCAGAGAATTTCTGCAGATGACTTGACTCAGTGTTGCATCTAAAGTTCGAGGTATACAGGGTAAACTGGAATGGAGCCAATACAGACTCTTGTGGGGCCCCAGTGCTGCTTATAGCCATGTCTGACACACAGCTCTGAAGCCACACATACTGTGGTCTGCCAGTCAGCTAGTCCATTACCCAAGATACAGTGGAAGTGTCAACCTGCATTGAACAGAGCTTTACCCCCAGCAATCAGGGCTGTATGGTGTTGAAGACACTTGAGAATTAAAAAAAACATGATTCTCACAGTGCTGCCCTGCTTATCCAAATGGGAGTAGGCTCTGCTTAGCAGCTAGATGACAGCATCTTTGATAACTGTGCACCTGATGGGCAAAGTGCAGGGGATCGAGGGCTGATCTGAACAGGGGTCGGAGGTGAGCCAGGACCAGCCTCTTTCATGATGTGTGAGATCAGGGCCATTCAAGTCTTTCGTTTGCCCTTCTTGGGGACTGGGACCACACGTGATGTTTTCCACTGTTACGAATGTGCCACAGCTCTGAGGGGCTGAAGGGTGCGGGGTAGCCCCCTCCTTTGTGAGAATCGCAAGATCACTATTAAGTCAGTTCAGGAGACCCAGGAAATGAGAGAAAGAGTGGAATGTGTCCTGGTCTCCCAAAAGGCGGAACCATTGATACCGGCTATTGTCTCTTGGAGACGGAATTATGTATTGAATCCTGTACGATGCATCGAAGCCCCCAGGCAATGAACCGAGGGGGAGGTTGGTGGGGGGATTGCACCATCCCGACCTGATTGACATCTGAGACTCTGTGTCAGGATAAAAGAGGGTCTGTGGGAACAGCCCCTCAGACGCACCAGAAGGAACGCTAGTGATCCCGTAATAGCAAAAGCCAGTGGGAAGGCCACGTGCGTCCGTTTCCATTTACCCCGGGATCGGTGAGCCTTTACCACGGAAGAACGGTTTTTAGCTAACAACGGGGAAATCAACTCCCAACGACTCTCGAAGGATTGATATCATAAAAGGACTGGGCAAGTTTTAACCCGTCTTTCTCTCCAACCAAAAAGCTGCAGCTTGAATGAACTAAAGTGACTTTTATATTTCCATCGGACAATACATTATCCCCTAGACAACGATAGAGCTATTCCTTATCGATTATTATTATACCCGCGCTTTTAGATTTAGTATTGACGATGTATATTATCTTTATGTTTGCATTGATATTATTTTGTGTATTTTTATCAATAAATACTGTTGAAAATAGTACCATCAGACTTCAACGGACCTCTCTATCTTTGCTGGTAAGTGACCCAGTTACGGGGTACGTAACACCACACAGTCGGGACCCTTTCCAGGCTGAGACTCAGATTGAAAATGCTCTGGAGAACTCCACACAGCTGATCTCAGCACGCTCCTTCAGGATCTTGTGGTTCACACCACCTGATCCCGATGCTTTGCCATGTCTGAGTTTCCCCAGAGCCTTTCTCACCTGCTCTGTAGTGAAGGTGAGTCCATGATGTCTTGGGAGTTGGTGGAAGATGGGGGCTGGGAGAGGTGAAGACTGGGACAATAGCAGTTGGTATGTGGAGGTGTGGATGCTAGATGCAGGGGAAGGAGGGGGTGTGGACAGTGGTAGCCTGTGTTGTGCATTCACATGTTGAATTTGGGGGGGGAGAGGGGGAGGTGTTGGTGCTGAGGGAGCATTGGGTGCCTCAGCATCTGGACTGTTTGCTGAGGAGGTGTGAGCAGGAGGGCAATAGTTAAACCTGTTGAAGAGTTGGTTTAACTCATTAGCCCATTCACGGCTGCATTCTACGGCTCTACAGCCAGGCTGGTTGAAGCCAGTGATGTTCTTCATGCCTCCCCACACCTCCCGTGTGCTACTCTGCCCCAGTTTGTTCTCCAGCTCTCTCCTGTATTCCACCTTGATCTTCTCCTTTCACTCTCTCTGCACATGGTTCAGTTCCTCCCTGTCTCCTGATCGAAAGGCTCTCTTTTTGTGGTTGAGACGAGCCTTTGGATAACTGGTGACCCATGGTTTGTCATTAGGGAAGCAGCCAACAGTCCTTGATAGTGTTGCAGTGTCCACACAGAAGTTGATACAGCCAGTGATGCAATCAGTAAGTCGGGTAATGTGCTCCCAATATGGTTCACAAAGCACATTCCAGTCAGTAACTTCAAAGCAGCTCTTCAAGGCCTTGATAGTCTCTGGAGACCATTTCTTTACTATCTTGGTGGTAGCTAACTGTTGCTGTACTTTGGGCTTATACAAGGGCATGAGGTGAACCAGGTTGTGATCAGATCCTCCAAGTGTGGTTGTGATCAGATCCTCCAAGTGGGAGGAGAGCTGTGGAGCTGTGTGCGTCTTTAACACTTGCACACAAGGGATCCAATGTTCTACTTTCTCTTGTATGGCATTTGACGAGCTGTTCGAAGGTGGGTTGGGTTGTCCAGAGTATTTCTTATGCATTATACTCTACTGCTAATGCAAAACAATAGATTTCATGACCTATATCAATGATAATAAATCTGATTCTGATTCTGAATTTATTAAGATGTCTGCTACCACTTTCAGGGAACTATGGAGTTGAACCCCTGGTCCTTCCGATCATCAGCATCCTGCTCGCCCTACCAGTTTCTCTATTTATCTTCTCAAAGCTTATCACTTTACACCACTTGTGATTAAATTCCATTTGTTCTATTTTCCATGTTAATCATATCTTGTTGTAACCTCAGACAAACTTCCTTTCTTTCCATAACATCACCAACTTCTGTGTCAGAAGACCCTAAGATATGCAAGCAAAGTTGGGCCATAAATGAAAAGGTGAAAGATATCAATAAGATTGAAAGAGTAGAGAAAATTTACAAAGATGTTGCCAGGACTTGAGGATCTGAATTATAGGGAAAGGTTGAATAGGTTAAAACTTCACTTTCTGGAGCATATGAGAACAAGGGGAAATTTGATGGAGGTATACAGAATTATGAGTGGTATAGATAGGATAAATGCAAGCAAGCCTTTTCCACCAAGGTTGGGTGAGACTAGAACTACAGGTTATAGGTTAAGGGTGAAAAGTGAAATATTTAAGGGAAACTTGAGAGGAAACCTTTTCACTTAGAGGGTGGTGTGAATGAGGAATCAGATGCAGTCTTGATTTCAACATTTGAGAAGCTTAGATAAGTACATAGATGGCAGGGGACTATGGTTCAGGTGCATGTCGATGGGACAGCAGAATAATAGGGTCCGTTTCTGTACTGTACTGCTCTATCACTCTCAGAATCAAAAATATTTGTCTTAATTGTTTCAAGGTTCTGTAAGTTCACTTATTGGCTGTACGGTTTAATTTAAAACACAACAAGGTGCTGTATCTGGAAAGAGAAGCATATCTGTCAACAAATGCATATTGTGGGCTGAAAGGTGATTCAAACCAATCCTTAGCATGTTTACGACCAAAACAGATCCTCTTGTTTTTACCTCTTGACTATGATGTTTTTTCACTGTTGAACAGAAATGTCATCACATTTGTGATCCTGAATGATTAGATAACATGAGATGGCCCACAGCACAAGGTCCCTGCAAGGGGCTGGAAGTCGGCTGTGTACTTGGCACAAAGAGTGGAGAAACCTCTTGTGCTTTATCTCTCAGAAGCTTTTCTAACATCTAACAAACTATTTTTAAAATAAAGCAAAATGCTGCAGCAGCTGCAATTCTGAAACAAAGACCAAAACCGCCAGCTGTGGAGAGGATAACTGTGCTGAAGTTTTGGGTTACTGATCCTTCATCAGAATGGTTCCGATAAAGGGTTATTAACTTTAAATGTTAATCTCCCAGCTCTCTTTACAGATACTGCATGACCAGCTAAGTATATCCAATAATTTATGTCTTTTCTGTTAAGAATGCATCTCACGATCCTCTGAACCCATTGTCAGTGATGTAGCCTGAGATCATCATGTGTTTCAGGTCTTTCAGCATCAGATACCCTCACTCAGATGACCCAGCCCTGGTTGATCAAGCTACAACTTGTGCTCAGGTAGCAAAGCTTCAAAAGGTTGATTTGTTATTATGAAAGCATGTATCCATTTATAACTCTGAAATTTGTCTTCTCCAGATTGCCACAAAACAAAGAAAGACCATGAAAGTCATTCAGAGAGAAACATTAAACCCACCCCTCTCCCATACAAAAAAGAATGGCATCCCAATCATCAACCTTCCCTTAAAAACTCCTCACCCCGCACAAAATGGAACAGGAACATCGACACCCAAAAGACAAACCTTTCTCGCACAAAAAACTAACAGAACATCAACCCCCAAACACCCTCCCCTGTACAATAAAATAGAAGAGGAACAGGCAATAAAAAACACAATATAAAAACCATAAGAGTGAAAAAGTTCACAGTTCGTAAAAGCAACAGTTCAATCCTTAAACGCAATAGACCAATCTGTAAACACAGAACCACGATACCATCCTCCAATATCACCAATATCCAGATCCCCATCTAGAGCCATCTTGAGGCTTTCTCTGATGCTTCAGTGACGTTGCCATTGGCTCTCTGCCTCCTTGTGCCAGTGATGCCCAATGCGCTGAGGGCTCTGTGAAGCCCTGGCAGCCCACTTCAATGGGCATGCACTTTGCCTTCCATCCCTGCCTTCAACAGTCGCTGACCAGTTCATTGTATCTGGCAAACTTCCTCTCATGGACCTCCTCCAGAAGCTCCTCCCAAAGCACTGTCAGTTCCAGCAAGATGACGGTACTGCGGGAGAAGTGTCTGGAGGAGACCCATGAGATATTCATTAAAAATTCACTGAATGTTCTTTTGACACTAACACAAGAGATTCTGCAGATGCTGTGGTTCCAGAGCAAAACGCACACACATGATGCTGAAGGATCTAGACAACATCTATGGAAATGAATAAGCAGATGACGTTTTGGGCTGAGGCCCTTGTTCTGGACTGGAAAAGGAAGGGGAAGACTCCAGAATAAAAAGGTGGGGGAAGGGGAAGGAGGACAAGATGAAAAGAAAAAACTCCTTACTCTCCAGCCTTTTACCTTCACAAACAAGAGAAAGTCTGCAGATGCTGGAAATCTGAGCAACACACACTAAATGCTGCTAAAGGTTTTCGGCCCGAAACATCTAATGTACCCTTTTCCATAGATGCTGCCTGGCCTGCTGAGTTCCCCCAGCATTTTGTGTGTGTTGCCCTTCACCTTTCCCACCCATCAGTCTTCATCTTATCACCTCCCAGCTGGTGTTCCTTCCCCTCGCCGACCTTTTTTATCCTGCTGATTTCCCCCTTCCTTTCCAGTCCAGAAGAAGGATCTCGGCCTGAAACGTCAACTTTAGTCATTTCCATAGATGCTGCTTGACCTGCTGAGTTCCTCCAGCATGTTGTGGGTGCTGTTCTTTTGTCTCTTGAGGTTGAGGAACTATATAGAATTGTGGTTGTTAGTAAACCCTGGCAAATGAGGTAAAATCAGAATCATTATTGTCTCTGACACTCATTCGTCATGAAATTTGTTTTTATGCAGCAGGAGTACAGAGCAAAATAAAAATAGTTGTGAAAAGCTACAATAAGAAACATATTTTTATAAAAGTGCAAAAAGAAAGATAAATAAAGAGGTAGTGTTCATGGACTGTTCAGAAATTTGATGATGAGATCTTATGGATAGAAGTTGTTCCTAAAACATTGACTTCAGGCTCCTGCATCTCCTCCCTGATGGTAGCAATGAGAAGAGGACATGCCCTGGACTGTGAGGATCTTTAATGATGGAAGCCTTCTTCTGAATGTGTACTCCATGAGGTGGAGGGTTGTATCCATGTTGGAGCTGGCTGAGTCTACAACCTTCCACAGATTTTTCTGGTCTTGCGATGCAACAAGTCAGAATGCTCTCTATGGTGCAACAGTAGAAATTTGTAAGAGTCCAATCCTCAAAATCCTAAAAAAGTGCACCTGCTGGTGTGCCTTTTTTGTGATTGGCCCAGGGTAGATCTCTGAGACGTTGATGCCCAGGAGCTCACCCTTTCCAAACTGACCACTCATTGAGGACCTTCCATTGTATCTACATGAGGTACTTCCTCAAGAAGGCACCATCCTTTATCAAAGATCCCCACCATCTGGGACATGTCATCTTCCCACGGCTACCATTAGGCAAGAGGTCACAAGCACAAAGTCTTCCCACCACTAGAGACAAGATCAGCTACTTCCTTTCAACCATTTGGTTTCTGAGCCAACCTGTGCAACCTTAATCACTACCTCAGGAGGAATAATTCTTGAGGACAATAAAATTGCAAATGTTACTCTAAGAAAGGAGGGAGGCAGAAGAATGGAAATCATAGGTCAGTTAGTTTGACTTCAGTGGTTGGGAAGACGTAGGAGTTTATTATTAAAACTGCAATACAACTATAAGTCACAGGAGCAGAATTAGGCCATTTGGCCCATCGAGTCTGCTCATGGCTGATCCTTTTTCCCCTCCTCAGCCCCACTCCCCAACTCTTTCCCCATAACCTTTGATACTGTGTACAATCAAGAACCTATTAAGCTCTACCTTAAATATACCCAACAACCTGATCTCCACAGTTGTCTGTGGTAACGCATCTCTGTTTTAAATGGATGCTCCTCTATTCCAAGATTGTGCCCTCTTGTCCTAGACTCTCCCACCATGGGAAACATCCTTTCCTCAACTACTCGGTCCAGGCCTTTCAACATTCAAAAAGTTTCAATGAAATCCCCCCTCATCCTTCTAAATTCCAGTGAATGCAGACCCAGAGCCATCAAACGCTCCTCGTATGATAACCCTTTCATTCCTGGAATCATCTTTGTGAACCTCCTCTGGACCCTCTCCAATGCCAACACATCTTATCTTAGATAAGGAGACCAAAACTGTTCACAATACTCAAGGTGAGGCCTCACCAGTACCTTATAAAGCTTCAGCATCACATCCCTGCTCTGGCATTCTAGACCACTTGAAATGAATGCTAACATTGCACTTGCCTTCCTCACCACCGACTACCTGCAAGTTAACCTTTAGTATGTTTTACACAACAACTCCCAAGTCTCTTTGCAACTCAGATTTTTGGATTGCTTTGCTGCTTAGAAAATAGTCTGCACATTTATTTCTACGACCAAAGTGCCTGACCATGCATTTTTCAACATTGTATTTCATTTGCCACTCTCTTGCTCATTCTCCTAATCTGTCTAAGTTCCTGTTTCCTGCAGCCTTCCTGTTTCCTCAACACTACCTGCCCCTCCACCAACCATCGTATCATCTGCAAACTTGGCAACAGAACTATCTATTCCATCATCTAAATCATTGCTATACAGGATGAAAAGAAGTGGTCCCAACACCGACCCTGCAGAACACCACTAGTCACTGACAGGCAACCAGAAAAGGATCCTCTTATTCCCATTCACTGTATTCTACCAATCAGCCAATGCTCTAACCATGCCACAAACACAAAATGCTGGTGGAACGCAGCAGGTCAGGCAGCATCTATATAGATGTGTTCCACCAGCATTTTGTGTGTGCTGCTTGAATTTCCAGCATCTGCAGATTTCCTCGTGTTTGCGGCTCTAACCATGTTAGTAACTTTCCTGTAATACCATGGACTCTTAACTTAGCAGACTCATGTGTGGCACCTTGTCAAAGGACTTCTGAAAGTCCAAATATACAACATCCACTGCATCCCCTTTATCTATCCTACTTGTAATCTCCTCAAAGAATTCTAACAGGTTCGTCAGGCAGGATTTTCCTTGAAAGAAACCATGCTGACTTTGTACTATCTTGTCCTGGGTCACCTTGTACTCCATCACCTCATCATAACAATTCACTCCACTATCTTCCCAACCACCGAGGTCATGTTGACTGGTCTATAATTTTGTTTCTGCTGCCTTTTTCCTTTCTTATAGAGTGGAGTGACATTTGCAATTTTCCAGTCTTCTGGCACCATGCTAGAGTCCAATGATTTTTGAAAGATTATTTCTAATGCCACCAAAATCTCTAACACTACCTCTTTCAGAACCCCAGGGTGTAGATCAAATGGTCCAGCTGAATTATGTACCTTTAGGTCTTTCAGCTTTGAGCACCTTCTCCCTTGTAATAGCAACTCACCCACATCTCTTCCCTCACACCCTTCAACATCTGGCACACTGCTAGTGTCTTCCACAGTGAAGACTCATTTAGTTCATCAGCCATCTCTTTGTTCGCCGTTATTATTTCACTGGCCTCATTTTCTAGTGTTCCTATATCCACTCTCATTTCGCTTTTATTTTTTACATACTTGAAGAAGCTTTTGATAACCATTTTGATATTGTTTGCTAGCTTGCTTTCATATTTTATCTTTCTCCTCCTAATGATTCTTTTAGTTGCTCTCTGTAGAGTTTTAAGAGCTTCCCAACCCTTTGTCTTCCTGCTAATTTTTGTTTTGTTGTATGCCCTCTCTTTTGTTTTCACATCAGCTTTGACTTCCCTTGTCAGCCACGGTTGTACTATTTTGCCATTTGAGTATTTTTCATTTTTGGAATACACATGTCCTGCACCTTCCTCATTTTTCCAAGAAACTCACACCATTGCTGCTCTGCTGGCATCCCTGCTAGCATTTCCTTCCAATTTACTTTGGTCACCTCCTCTCTCACACCACTGTAATTTCCTCTTCTCCACTGAAATAATGCTACACCAGACTTTACTTTTTCCTTATCAAATTTCAAGTTGAACTCAATCATATTGAGATCACTGCCTCCTAAGGGTTCTTTGACCTTAAGCTCTGTAATCACCTCCCATTCATTTCATAACACCCATACCTGATCTCCTAGTAGGCTCAACAACAAACTGATCTAAAAAGTAATTTCGTAAGCATTCACCAAGCTCACTCTCTTGAGATCCATTTCCTGCCTGATTGTCCCAATCAACCTGCACATTAAAATCTCCCATGATTATCATAACATTGCCTTTTTGACACACCTTTTCTATTTCCCATTGTAATCTGTGGTCCACATCCCAGTGTTGGGTGTTCTGGATATAACTGCCATCAGGGTCCTTTTAACCTTGCAGTTGTCCACTCAACCCACAAGGATTCAGCATCTTCTAATTCTATGTCACATTGTTTTACTGATGTGGCACTTTGTTTTCTAGCAGAACCACACCACCCACTCTGCCAACCTTCCTATCCCTCTGATACATTCAGTCCCCAAGTACAACCATCCTTCAACCACGATTCAGTGATGGCCACAGCATCATACATGACAACCTGTAATAGTGCAACAAGATCATCCACCTTTTTTCTTATACTCCGTGCATTGAGATATAAGACTTTGAGTTCTGTATTTGCTACTCTTTTTGATTCTGCATCCCTAATGCACTGATTCTTACCTTGCTGGCTGCAATTTTGTCCTATCATCTGCCTGCCCTTCCCGACAGGCTGACTGCACACTACCTTTGCTTTTTTTAACCATCCGTCCTATCCTGAGTCCCTTCCCTCCTGTTCCCACCTCCCTGCCAAGTTAGTTTAAACCCTCCCCAACAGCTCTATCAAACCTGCCCGCGAGAATATTGGTCGCCCTCAGGTTCAGGTGCAACCCCTCACTTTTGAATACCTCCCCCAGAAGAGATCCCAATGATCCAAGAACTTGAAACCCTGCCCCCCACACTAGCTCCTCAGCCACACATTTATCTGCCAAATCTTCCTGATTCTACCGTCACTGGCACGTGGTATAGGTAGAAATCCAGAAATTGCTACCTGGGAGGTCCTGCTTCTCAGCTTTCTACCTAGCTCTCTAAATTCTCTTTTCAGGTTCCCTTTGCTTTTCCTTCTTACGTCATTTGTACCAATATGTACCGAGACACCTGGCTGCTCTCCCTCCCCTTCTGAGCCATCCCTGACCCTGGCACCTGGGAGGCAACGTACCATCTGCATGTCCCGTTCACGTCCACAGAATCTCCTGTCTGTTCCCCTGACTATCGAGTCCCCTATCACTACCACTCCCCTCTTCTCCCTCTTGCCCTTCTGCCCCACAGACCTATGCTCAGTGCCAGTGGTGTTCTGCAGCGTTCCCCTGGGAGGTCACCCCCCACAACAGTATCCAAAGTGGCATATTATTACTGAGGGTAATGGCCTCAGGGGTGCTCTGCACTAACTGCCTATTCTCATTTCCATTTCTCCCAACAGTCATCCAGCTATTCATCTCTTGCAACTTTGCGGTGACTACTTCCCTATAACTCTGATCAATTACCTCTTCACCCTCCTGTACGAGCTGCGGTTTCATGGTAGTTAGAGGCACATGACAAAACAGGCCAAAGTCAGCACGGTTTCCTGAAGGGGAAATCTTGCCTGACAGATCTTTGAGGAAGTAACAGGCAGGATAGGCAAAAGAGAGTCGGTGGATGTCGTTTACTTTGATTTTCAGAAGGCCTTTGACAAGGTGCCACACATGAGGCTGCTGACAAGCTAAGAGCTTATAATATTACAGGAAAGATACCAGCATGGATCGAAGATTGGCTGCCTGGCAAGAGGCAAGGAGTGGGAATAAAGGGGATCTTTACAGGTGGGCTGCCGGAGACTAGTGGTGTGCTGCAGAGGTCAGCGTTGGGAACTCTTCTTTTCACATTGCATGTCAATGATGATTTGGATGAAGGAATGGATGGCTTTGTGACCAGGTTTTTGGATGATATGAAGGTAGGTGGAGGGGCAGGTAATATTGAGGAAGCGGGAAGGTGTCTGCAGAGAACTTAGACAGACTGGCAGAATGGGCAAGTAAGTGGCAGATGGCACATAGCATAGGGAGATGCATGGTCATGCACATTGGTAGAAGAAATAAAGGCATGGATTACTTTCTAAATGGGGAGAAAATTCAAAAATCAGAGGTGCAAAGGGACTTGGGAGTCCTCATGCAGGATTCCCTAAAAGTTAACTTGCAGGTTGAGTCGGTGGTGATGAAGACAAATCCATCGTTGGCATTCATTTCAAGAGGACTAGAATACAAAAGCAAGGATGTGATGTTGAGGCTTTATAAGGCAGTGGTCAGATCACACTTGGAGTATTGTGATCAGTTTTGGACTCCTTATCTAAGAAAAGATATGCTAGCATGGGAGAGGACTCAGGGGAGATTCACAAAAATGTTTCCAGGAAAGAAAGGGTTAATTTTTGAGGAGCATTTGATGGCTCTGGATCTATACTGGCTGGAGTTTAGAAGAATGAGGGGGGATCTTATTGAAACCTGTCAAATATTGAAAGGCCTAGATAGAGTGACTGTGGAGAAGGTGTTTCCTATAGTGGAGAAATCTAGGAACAGAGGACACAGCCTCAGAATAGAAGGATATCCATGTAGAAAAGAAATAAGAAGGAGTTTCTGTAACTAGATGGTGGTAAATCCATAGAATTCATTGCGATGGATGGTTGTGGAGGCTAAGTCATTGGGTACATTTAAAGCGGAGGTTGATAGGTTCTTGATTAGGGAGAAGGCTACGGGAGAAGGCAGGAGAGTGGGGTTGAGAGGGATAATAAATCACCCATGATGGAATGGTAGAACAGACTCAATGGGCCCAATGGCTGAATTCTGCTCCTATGTCCTATGGTCTTATTATGGTCTCAGTATAACAGTACTATGACCACTTGGCACTACAGTGGAATTTGTTATTATTGTAATGTGTTATTTTTTGTAAAAATTGTGTATAATTGATGTTTTTCTAGTGAATGCTGCTTATCTGATACTAAGTGCCTGCGATGCTGCTACAAGTACGTTTTTCATTGCACCTGTGCACACATGAACTTGTGCAGATGACAATAAGCTTGACTTTGCTTTTAATTGTTAATGATCAGAGCAAGTTTTTTGTTGTTCTGTCCAGGAAAATCCTAATGAACCATTCCCTGTAACAGCAAACACTTCCTTCAGTGACACCAGGGTTTTATTTTTGATTCAGAGCTGTGAGTAGCCTCCTCTCACTCACCAACCATCTGACAAATTCAGTCCAGGATGGAAAGTACTTTATTTACTGCACTGTGCAGAAGTCTTACACACACACATATATATACAGCTAGGTGCTTGAGCCTTTTGCACGGTACTGTAGTAATTTTATGCATTGCACTGTACTGCTGCCGCACAAAAAAAATAAATTTTCATGACATATATGAGTGATGATAAACCTGATTCTGATGTGGGTCTCTATTGTGGACTAAGAGTGGGAAAGGGGCTGGAAGAGGGGAATCATAGTTGGGAAAAGGGGAAGGGAGAGGGGAGGAAGCAGAAAGCACCAGTGGGACATTCTGCAACGATCAATAAACCAATTATTTGAATTCAAATGACCTTGCCTGGTGTCTCAGGGCTGGGTGTGTCTACACCTGTGCCAGCCCCCACCTCTGGCACTCCTTCTCTATCTCACACCCCTTTCACAATGCTCCACCCTTGCCATTCCCAACATCCTTTGCTCCTGCCAAATTTACAAACATGCTGTTAGCTCCCCGTTGACAAATACTTTTTGTAAGACACTAAGCAAAAGTCTTAGCTTATGTACAATATACAATATACAATGTACTTTTGCACAATATGGTAGAATTTCAGTAAAAGCTTTTTAGAAGCCAAGGCTCAGATTGTTCACTAGGCCTAGCCCACCCTCAGAGTGAAGAGCCCAACCAAGATTAAGAAACATTAAATTGTAGTAAATATTTGCATTAACTATATGGGTAAAGAAAACATATATTTCCGTTGACACGAGAGATTCTGTGGATGCTGAGAATCTTGCGTAACACCCACAAAATGCTGCAAAAACTCAGCATTTACGGAGAGGAATATCTAGTTGCAGTTTCTGGTCAAGACCCTTCACCAGGCCTGGAAAGGAAGGGGGCAGATGCCAGAATAAGAAGGTGAGGGGGTTCTGTGTTCTATATTTCACTAACTCTGGATATTTTGATCCTCCATAAAGTGCTTCTGAAATTTGGAGTGATGGAAGGATTTCAGGAGCCAATGTTTTCATGACAATGTTTTTCATTACGCAGTTACAGCATCTGGGCAAGTTGACCAAGCTGGCATTTAATGCCCATGACTAATTGCCCCTTGAAGATGGTGGTAAGTTGATTTCTTGAACTGTCCCTCTGGTGAAGGTGTTCCTCTTGTTACATACACCTGTTAGGGTGCAGTCTCCAGATACCTTATGAGGTAACCATAGCCTTCAGCCAGGAGCAGATGTCATCAGGTGGTTCCCCACCTTCACAGAGTGTTTCGACCCTTAACCACGACACTCTCCAGTTGGTGGGCCGGCAGTGGTGGCCAAATAACTGCCCATCTGCTCCTGGCTTCCAGTTTCCCTCCTCTCACCTACTCCAAATCCAACAAGAGGCTCGTTCTGCCTCTTACCCCATCCTACAAATTGCTTGTTTTTCGGTCCTTTCGTCCAGGCCCAGAGCTGACAACAATCGCCATGCCGATTTGGCTGGAAACCTCTGCAGCCAATCTCCACAGGGAACAACCATGCCTGCCATCCCTTGTCTTTGCACTCCTGCACTACGGGCTGATACTTCAAGGCCCTTCTCTCGTGGGCCTCTTCCCATCCCTCCTCCCACGACACCGTCAGCTCAGCCAGAATTATTTTCCGGTCTTCAGTTGACCACAATACAATGTCCGGGTGGAGGGTTGCGTGCACCACCTCCGGGAACTGCAGCCTCCTTCCCTCATCGACCCTCATCTCCCAGGACCTGGCCATTAACAGCAGATTTGGCTTTGGTTGTTTGGTTATGGCTCAGGGTTCACCATTTGTATCAAATGATTGATGGCAGGGTGGCGATACGTTTCTACCAACGGAGGTGTAAGGTGCTCCTTCCCTCTGCCAGCCTGCAGGTTACCCTTGGGCGAGGTGTAGCACCTGCTTAGTCCCCAGTCAGGGTCTGGTGAAGTCATGGGAGCAGGTGGTGGACGGTTGTATGAGCAGCTCATGCAGATCACAAGTCCTGACACTGACGCCAGGCAGACAGTCTCTGAAGAGTATTGATGATGGCTGGACTCGCCTGTCTGGCAAAGACATTGTCCAGAAGATGGTAATGGCAAACAATGTAGAAAAAATTGCCAAGAACAATCATGGTCAAGACCATGATTGACCACTTCCTATGAAAAGGCACACAGTGAATGAATGGTAGAAGATAGAACACCACAGCACAGTGTCCCATGATGTTGATGTGTTGACATTTCAACCTACTCAAAGATCAATCTAACCTTCCCTCCCACATGGCCCTCCATTTTATCCATGTGTCTCACCCAATACTCTCTGCATAAAACCTATCTCTGACATCCCCCCCCTTACCCCAATCACCTTAAAGCAATGCCCCCTTGTGTTAGCCATTTACACCAAGTCATTTGGGTGTACTTAAGGCAGAAACTGATGGGTCCTTCATTGGCAAGGGGGTTGAGGGTTTTGGGGAAATGGTGGGAGAATGGGGTTGAGAAAAAGAATGGTGAGAAAGAATGGTTGAGAAAATGAATGGCGGAGTGGACACATTGGGCCAAATGTTCTCCAGTGATTCAATAGCATTTGACAATAGACAATAGATAATAGACAATAGACAATAGGTGCAGAAGTAGACCATTTGGCCCTTCGAGCCTGCACCACCATTTTGAGATCATGACTGATCATCTACCATCAATACCCGGTTCCTGCCTTATCCCCATATCCCTTGATTCCTCTATCCATAAGATACCTATCTAGCTCCTTCTTAAAAGCATCCAGAGAATTGGCCTCCACTGCCTTCCGAGGCAGTGCATTCCAGACTCAATTATGCCCCATTCCACGTTCTCATCACTCGCTAGGCGAAGGAGTTCCCAACTGGATTTCTTTGTGATGATATTCTTGGCGGATGATGCTGGAATTATTTACCCTTTTGAAATCCTACCAGCCCTGTCACATCTTGTTACTTCTGAAGCCTTTAAAGAATATTGAAACCAGACAAGTATCTGTGGTTATGGCAACTGCATTAAACTGCAGTTGGAACTTTTATACACATCACAGGGTTGTAAATTATTTGGCTTTCAGTTAGCTGCAAGGGGGCCAGACTGGTACAAAGATTTAATTACCATTAACTGCTATCTCACACTATTGGATAACAAATTTGAGGCCCAGAATGATTTTTCTAAATGGCTTGCCAAGTGTAAAATCACGAAGGGCATAAGGTGACTAGTCGCGGTCTTTTTTCCCAGGGTTGAGGAATGGAAAGCTATTGGCCTTTGGTTTAAGGTGCTGGGGAAAGAGTTCAAAGGGGTATGAGGGGCAATGTCTTCACATTGAGGGTGGTCTGTCTCTGCGACGTACTACCAGTTGAAATGGTTGAGACAGGGACAACAACAACATTTAAAAGATAGTTGGATAAGAAAGGTTTAGAGCAGGGGTCCGTGGACCCCTTGGTTAATAGTATTGGACATGGAATAAATAAGGTTGATAACCCCTCACTTACAGGGATATGGGCTTTAGGCAGGAAAATGGGAGCAACTTTAATTGGTCAGCTTGGATGATTTGTGCCAAAGGGTCTGTATGGCTGTGACTGAGTAAACCTCCGAGGCCTTTCCCTTAGAAATTCATAAAGTCACTGAGCAAGGGAGCAGACCTTTCGGCCCAAAGTGTCCAGACTGACTCAGATGTCATCCTCAGCTCGTCCCCTTTGCCCGGCCTGTATACCCCTGTGTGTTTCCTGTCTACATACCTGTCCAAATGCCTTTTAAACAGTTGTAACTTGGAGGTGGAAACTTCTAAGGGCTGAAGGAGGAGGCATTTTACATCCCTCAGAGTGAAAAGTGAGGAGTTTAAGGGGAACATGAGGGGAAACTTCTTCACTCAGAGGGTTGTGATCATGTGGAATGAGCTGCCAGCAGTGCTTGCAAGCTTGATTTCAATGTTTAAGAGAAGTTTGGATAGGTACATGGATGGAAGGGGTATGGAGGGCTATGGTCTCGGTGCAGGTCGATGGGAGGAGATGTTTTAAATGGTTTTGGCATGGACTAGATGGGCCAAAGGGCCTGCTTATATGCTGTACTTCTATGACTTAATGACTCATTAGTACAACGCTTTACAGTGCCAGCAATCAGCGACCGGGGTTCAATTCCCGCTGCTTTCTGTAAGGAGTTTGTACATTCTCCCCACGACCGCGTGCATTTCCTCCAGGTGCTCTGGTTTCCTCCCACATCCCAAAGATGTATGGTTAGGGTTAGTAAGCTGTGGGCATGCTATGTTGGTGCTGGATGCGTGGCAACCCTGGCAAATCCTCAGAATGTGTTGGTTGTTGACACAAAATGACACATTTCATTGTATGTTTCATTGTATTTATGACGAACAAAGCTAATCTGTAAAATATGTTTAAAAACTTTTAAGTCTGGATGCATAGCTTGGCACTGATTTGTCTTGATTATAAATCTAAATTTCTTGATTTATTTAACAATTGTATGGAGTTGTAAATAAAAATATAGAGAATGTTAGCAATTTGCAAAGTACTTTACTCATTGGACAGTTTTCCTGTGTGCAAACTCAGCAAATCCATAGATAACAGGATAACAGGATCAACGAAAGATCAACCAGAGTGCAGAAGACAACAAACTGTGCAAATACAAATATAAATAAATAGCAATAACTAATGAGAACAAGAGAAAGTGAAATAATATGTCCTTAGGTGAGATTATTGGTTGAGGGAGCATCTCAATGGATGGGCAAGAGAGTGTAGTTTTCCCATTTTGTTCAAGAGCCTGATGGTTAGTAACTGTTCCTGAACCTGGTGGTGCAAGTCCTGAGGCTCTTGTACCTTCTACCTGATGGAAGCAGCAAGAAGAAAGCTTGACCTTGGGATCTCTGATGAAGGACGCTGCTCTCCTATGGCAGTGTTTCATGTAGATGTGCTCAGTGGTGGGGAGGGCTTTACCTGTGATGTACTCAGCCGAATCCACTCCATTTTGTACGATTTTGTGTTAGAAACATAGAAAATAGGTGAAGGAGTAGGCCATTCAGCCCTTCGAGCCTGCACCGCCATTCAGTGTGATCATGGCTGATCATCAACTCAGAACCCTGTACCTGCTTTCTCTCCATACCCCCGATCCCTTTAGCCACAAGGGCCATATCTAACTTCCTCTTAAATATAGCCAATGAACCGGCCCCAACTGTTTCCTGTGGCAGAGAATCCCACAGATTCACCACTCGCTGTGTGAGGAAGTTTTTCCTCATCTCGGTCCTAAAAGGCTTCCCCTTTATCCTTAAACTGTGACCCCTCATTCTGGACTTCCCCAGCATTGGAAACAATCTTCCTGCATCTAGCCTGTCCAATCCCTTTAGAATTTTATACGTTTCAATAAGATCCCCCCTCAATCTTCTAAATTCCAGCAAGTATAAGCCTAGTTGATCCAGTCTTTCTTCATATGAAAGTCCTGCCATCCCAGGAATCAATCTGGTGAACCTTCTCTGTACTCCTTCTATGGCAAGAATGTCTTTCCTCAGATTAGGGGACCAAAACTGCACACAATACTCCGGGTGTTGTCTCACCAAGGCCTTGTACAACTGCAGTAGAACCTCCCTGCTCCTGTACTCAAATCCTTTTGCTATGAATGCCAACATACCATTTGCCTTTTTCACCGCCTGCTGTACCTGCATGCCCACCTTCAATGGCTGGTGTCCAGTTACTGGTGTCTCATTGCATCTCCCCTTTTCCTAATCGGCCACTGTTCAGATAATAATCTGTTTTCCTGTTCTTGCAACCAAAGTGGATAACCTCACATTTATCCACATTAAATTGCATCTGCCATGAATTTGCCCACTCACCTAACCTATCCAAGTTACCCTGCATCCTCTTAGCATCCTCCTCACAGCTAACACCGCCGCCCAGCATTGTGTCATCCGCAAACTTGGAGATGCTGCATTTAATTCCCTCATCTAAATCATTAATATATATTGTAAACAACTGGGGTCCCAGCACTGAGCCTTGCAGTACCCCACTAGTCACTGCCTGCCATTCTGAAAAGGTCCCGTTTACTCCCATTCTTTGCTTCCTGTCTGCCAACCAATTCTCTATCCACATCAATACCATACCCCCAATACCGTGTGCTTTAAGTTTGCACACTAATCTCCTGTGTGGGACCTTGTCAAAAGCCTTTTGAAAATCTAAATATACCACATCCACTGGCTCTCCCCTATCCACTCTACTTGTTACATCTTCAAAAAATTCTATAAGATTCGTCAGACATGATTTTCCTTTCACAAATCCATGTTGACTTTGTCCGATGATTTCACCTCTTTCCAAATGTGCTGTTATCACATCTTTGATAAACGACTCTAGCATTTTCCCCACCACCGACGTCAGACTAACTGGTCTATAATTCCCCGGTTTCTCTCTCCCTCCTTTTTTAAAAAGTGGGGTTACATTAGCCACCCTCCAATCCTCAGGAACTAATCCAGAATCTAAGGAGTTTTGAAAAATTATCACTAATGGATCCACTATTTCTTGGGCTACTTCCTTAAGCACTCTGAGATGCAGACCATCTGGCCCTGGGGATTTATAAATTTATTTATAAATATATATAAATTTATTTATAAATCCCTTCAATTTACCTAACACCACTTCCCTACTAACATGTATTTCCCTCAGTTCCTCCATCTCACTAGACCCTCGGTCCCTTACTATTTCCGGAAGATTATTTATGTCCTCCTTAGTGAAGACAGAACCAAAGTAGTTATTCAATTGGTCTACCATGTCTTTGTTCCCTATGATCAATTCACCTGTTTCTGACTGTAAAGGACCTACATTTGTCTTGACCAATCTTTTTCTTTTCACATATCTATAAAGGCTTTTGCAATCAGTTTTTATGTTCCCTGCCAGCTTTCTCTCATAATCTTTTTTCCCTTTCTTAATTAAACCCTTTGTCCTTCTCTGCTGGTCTCTGAATTTCTCCCAGTCCTCAGGTGTGCCGCTTTTTTTTGCTAATTTATACGTTTCTTCTTTGGACTTGATACTATCCCTAATTTCCCTTGTCAGCCACAGGTGCACTACCTTCCCTGGTTTATTCTTTTGCCAAACTGGGATGAACAATTGTTGTAGTTCATCCATGTGATCTTTAAATGCTTGCCATTGCGTATCCACTGTCAACCCTTTAAGTATAATTTACCAGTCTATCTTAGCTAATTCACATCTCATACCTTCAAAGTTACCCTTCTTTAAGTTCAGAACCTTTGTTTCTGAATTAACTATGTCACTCTCCATCTTAATGAAGAATTCCACCATATTATGGTCACTCTTACCCAAGGGGCCTCGCACGACAAGATTGCTAACTGACCCTTCCTCATTGCTCAATACCCAATCTAGAATGGCCTGCTCTCTAGTTGTTTCCTCGACATGTTAGTTCAGAAAACCATCCCATATACATTGCATGAAATCCTCTTCCTCAGCACCCTTACCAATTTGGTTCACCCAATCTATATGTAGATTGAAGTCTCCCATTATAACTACTGTTCCTTTATTGCACGCATTTCTAATTTCCTATTTAATGCCATCCCCAACCTCACTACTACTGTTAGGCGGCCTGTACACAACTCCCACCAGCGTTTTCTGCCCCTTAGTGTTATGCAGCTCTACCTATATCGATTCCACATCCTCCTGGCTAATGTCCTTCCTTTCTATTGCGTTAATCTCCTCTCTAACCAGCAATGCTACCCCACCTCCTTTTCTTTCCTGTCTATCCCTCCTGAATATTGAATATCCCTGGATGTTGAGCTCCCATCCTTGGTCACCCTGGAGCCATGTCTCTGTGATCCCAACTATATCATATTCATTAATAACTATCTGCACATTCAATTCATCCACCTTGTTACGAATGCTCCTCGCATTGACACACAAAGCCTTCAGGTTTGTTTTTACAACATTCTTAGCCCTTATACAATTATGTTGAAAAGTGGCCCTTTTTGCTTTTTGCCCTGGATTTGCCTGCCTGCCACTTTTACTTTTCACCTTACTACTTTTTGATTCTACCCTCATTTTACACTCCTCTGTCTCTCTGCACTTGTTCCCATCCCCCTGCCACATTAATTTAAGGCCTCCTCAACAGCAGTAGGAAACGCTCCCCCTAGGACATTGGTTCCAGTCCAGTCCAGGTGCAGACCGTCCTGTTTATACCGGTCCCACCTCCCCCAGAACTGGTTCCAATGCCCCAGGAATTTGAATTCCTCCCCCTTGCACCATTTTTCAAGCCACGTATTCATCTGAAATATCCTCCTATTTCTACTCTGACTAGCAGATGGCACTGGTAGTAATCCAGAGATTATTACCTATGTGGTCCTACTTTTTAGTTTATCTCCTAACTCCCTAAATTCACCTTGTAGGACCTCATCCCATTTTTTACCTATATCGTTGGTACCTATGTGCACCACCACCACTGGCTGTTCACCCTCCCATTCCAGAATGTCCTGCAGCCGCTCAGAGACATCCTTGACCCTTGCACCAGGGAGGCAACATACCATCCTGGAGTCTCGTTTGCGGCCGCAGAAACGCCTATCTATTCCCCTTACAACCGAATCCCCTATCACTATAGCTCTCCCACTCCTTTTCCTTCCCTCCTGTGCCACAGAGCCACCCAAGGTGCAATGAACTTGGCTGCTGCTGCCTTCCCCTGATGAGACATCTCCCCCAACAGTATCCAAAACAGTATATCTGTTTAGGAGGGAGATGACCTCAGGGAACTCCTGCACTACCTGCCTACTGCTACACTGTCTAGTGGCCACCCCTTCCCTTTCTGCCTGTGTAGCCTTTACCTGTGGTGTGGCCAACTCACTGAACGTGCTATTCATGACTTTCTCAGCATCGCGGATGCTCCAGTATGAATCCAATTGCAGCTCCAGATGCTCAATGCGGTCTGCCAGAAGCTGCAGTTGGACACACTTCCTGCACATATAGTCGTCAGGGACACTGGAAGTATCCCTGATTTCCCACATGCTGCAGGATGAATAAACCACGGGGCTGATCTCATCTGCCATGACCTACCCAATATGTGCCTCAACTTTTGAAACTTTCTCCTTTGAAAGGAACTTACCCAGCCTTACCTCACTTGGAGTGAAGCTCATCCTAACTCTCTTCTTGTTGAAGCCTCTCGAGTCAAAGCCTCAAATCTCCACTCCTTCACTGGCCCACTCACTCACTGGCCACTTTCCACTGTTCAAAGGCAATGGTGTTTCTATACCAGGCAGTGACGCAGCCAGTCAATACACCCTCCACTACACATCTATAGAAGTTTGCCCAGTTTTCAGAGATCACGTTGAATCTCTGCAGCCTCCTAAGGAAGTAGAGGTGCTGTCGTGCTTTCTTCATATCTACACTTACCTGAGAACAGGAGGTCAAATCCCAAATTGGCAGCTGAAATCTTAAACCAATTTTAATTCTGTAAGAGGAAGCCTATATCAGTAATAATATGCAATTACTGGGTTGTAAGTACCCTGTGGTTCACTAATGCTCCTGTGGGGAAGGGAATCTGATGCCTTTGTCTGGTTTGATCTGTATGTGGCCCAGAGTTTCATAAAGATAAAGATTAGCTTAATTTGTCACATGTACTTTGAAATATCAGAAAATACAGTGAAGTGTGTGATTTTGCTTCAACAACTAACACAGTCTAAGGAGGTACTGGGGCAGTCCACAAGTGTTGCCATGCTTCCAGCACCAACATCGCATGGCCACAACTTGCTAACCCTAACACGTGTCTTTGGACTTTGGGAGGAAACCAGAGCACCCAGAGGAAACCCACACAGCCACAGGGAGAACATACAAACTCCTTCCACACTGTGGCGGGTATTGAACCCAGACCACTGGCACTGTAAAGTGTTATGCTAACCACAACTCCGCCATGTGATTGGCTCCTCATTGCACCTGAAAATGCTCAACTAACCACCAGCTCATGGGCCCTGAGAAAGGTCCGTGGAAGTTAACCTTGCCTGTGAATCTCATGTTGAAAGCACGAGTCATTCAATTGAACTCAATACGCTGGGTGTGTTACAGAGGTTAGTCCTGCACCCCGTAGGGTTAACAGAAAAAGCCATTGGAGGAGGCTGTCCTCGGGACATGCCCTCTTCTTGTTACTACCACTGGGGAGGAGTTACTGGAGGCTGAAGAACACTCAACGATTCAGGAACAGCTTCTTCACCTCTGCCATCTAATTTCTGAATGGTCATTGAACCCATGACCAATATCTCATTACTTTTTCTGGCACCATTTTGCAATTCATAGTCACTTTATGTCTTTGCTTAGTACTGCTGCCACAAACAACACTTTCACATCAGAGAAAAGAGTGATAAAAAAAACTGGCTGTGTGTGTTGAGAGGAGAGATGGAGAGAGAGAGGAGTGAGTGAGAGTGAGAGAGAGAGAGAGAGAGAGAGAGAGAGGGAAGAGAGGGAAAAGAGAGGAGAAAGAGGGGAGAGGAGAGAGAGAGGGGAGAGAGAGGAGAGAGAGAGTGGAGAGAGAGGGAAAAGTGAGGAGAGAGGGGAGAAAGAGGGAAGAGAGAGAGGGGTGAAAAAGAAAGGAGAGAGAGGAGAGAGAGAGCGGAGAGAGAGGGAAGAGAGAGAGGGGTTAAAAAGAGAGGAGAGAAAGAAGAGAGAGAGGAGAGAAGTGAGAAAGAGAGAGACAGGAGAGACAGAGAGCCAGCTGATTGCCTGTGTGAGAGTTTGTATTTGTGTTTGAGTTTGCATTTGTATGTGAGCTAGAATATGAGTGTGTTTATGACTGTAAGTGAGAATATGTGCATGCATCACAGAGTCATGGAAACATACAGCACAGGAACAGGCCCTTCGGCCCAACCTGTTCATGCTGACCAAGATGCCCACCTAAGCTTGTCCCATTTGGCCATATTTAGCCCAATTCTCTCTAAACCAGGTGTTCCCAACCTGGGCTCCACAAACCCCTCGGTTAATGGTAGACTCCATGGCATAAAATAGATCTAAACCTTTCTTATCCATGTACCTATTAAGTACCTTGGATATGTTGTTAATGTACCTGCCTTTGGTAACTCATCCATTACCATATATCATATGGGGCAGCACAGTAGCATGGTGGTTAGCACAACTCTTTACAGTACAGGCGATCCAGGTTCAATTCTTGCTGCTACCTATAATCGGTTTGTATGTTCTCTCCGTGATCATGTGGGTTTCCTCCTGGTGCTCTGGTCATTGTAAATTGTCCTGAGTGGGACAGGGTTAAGTAAGGGGATTGCTGGGTGGCATGGCTCAAAGGGCTGGAAGGCCTGTTCTGTACTATATCTCAATAAATAAACAAACTACTCTCTCAGTGAAACAAATTGCCCCTCAGGTTCCTATTAAATCTCTTCCCTCTCACCTTAACCTAGCTCATGATTCCATAACCCTGCATGCATTCACACTATCCTGAAGCACAAGGGAATGAAAGGTTGTGTCTTTATCCCGGAAGCCCCACAGAACACAGGAAGACCACCTCTGGTCCGCAGAGCAAAGGTCCTGGAGGCACCCGCTGTCATCAGAAGCACGAGGAAGAGGGTGGTGGGTTTAGGAGGCAAGGTGAGTTGCTCTAATGTGTGGGCGTAGGCTTGACACAGGAAAGGACAATCCGTGTATGTGTGTGAGGTTCCTCCTGTCCAATTTTTCACATGTACCTTATTTATTTATTGAGGTACAGGGCAGAATAAGCCCTCCCAGCCCAGTGAGCCGTAACGCCCAGCAACCCACCTATTTAACCCTAGCCTAATCATGGGACAATTTACCAATGACCAGTTAACCTACTAACGGTGAGGTCTTTGGACTGGGGGAGGATCCTGGAGCACCTGGAGGAAACCCACGGGCACACGGGGAGGACGTACAAACTCTTACAGAGGCTGTCAGAATCGTACTGTGAACTCTGGCACCCCGAGCTGTAACGGAGTCATGCTGTCCCCTGCGCTACCATGGCACCCGCACTCGTTTACTGAATGACAAACACAATATATTGAATAGCTGCTAAGGGATACAAACATTTCCCTCTGCCAAAAACATGCAAAATGGGTGATAAATTCCTCAATAGTATAATTTAACCTGGATTAGGGAGACGTGGGCTTCATCCAGATTAAATTTGGGGCAACTTTTGCAAATCTGACACAATGGTGAATGATGTGGTGTCTGCTGCCATAGCTAGAAACACTCCTCTGCATTTTCCCTCCAAAAGAGGCCATCTGTGGATATGCAGCATAATTAGAGGTAAACAGAGGACTGGATTAAATAATACTCCAGTACCTCCTCCTGATAGTAGCAATAAGAACAAGGCATGTCGTGGGTGATTGTGGTCCTTAATGACGGACGCTGCCTTTTTGAGGCATCGCTCCTTGAAGATGTCCTAGATACGACAGAGGCTGGTGCCCATGATGGAACTGACTGAGTTTACAACTCTCGGCAGCTTCTTTCAATCCTGTTCAGTAGCCCTCCCTCCACCCCACCATACTAGACTGTGAAACAACCTGTTAGAGTGCTCTCCATGGTACATCTGGAGAAATTTACGAGCGACATACCAAATCGCTTCAAACTCTTGATAACATTTAGCCGCTGTTGTGCTTTCTTTGTCGCTGCATCGATGTGTTCGGTCCAGGTCAGATCCTTAGATATTGACACCCAGGAACTTGAAATTGCTCACTCTTTCCACTTCTGATCCCTTGATGAGTTAATTTGTGGATGATATAGTCCATATTCTCCATTAAGCTGCTTGCTTCACGACTAGTCCTGATGAAGGGCCTCAACCTGAAACATCGAGTATTTATTCCTCTCCATAGATGCTGCCTGGCCTGCTGAGTTCTTCCAGCGATGCGCATGTGTGTTACAGACTGGGTGGGCATGTGTCTGTTGTGCACTTTTTGGGCCGAAGGGCCTGTATCCTGGTTGTATCGCTGCAATCTGAGGGTCACTGGTGTATTTGCTTAAAGCTGATGTTAAGATAAACTGGGTAGCTGCCAAGAATATTCAAACCACAGATTCAATCAGCAGAACAAACAAGCAGACGAGATGGAAATAACGACACTTTACTGACCCAGATCACACAGCAATAAGCAGTAGCAGAGAGTTTCTAAAAATACTTCCGTTTTAGTAAGTTTTATTTGTTTATTTTTGGTACGAAATTAGTTTAGTGCTGACAAATGCATTTTATTTCAAATCTTGTGAGAAAGCATTAAAATTTAAATTTATATTGTACTTCTCAGTAAAATTAGCAAGTTTACTACATACTGAGCTTGTGCTTCAATTCAGCCCAACAAGGCTGTTTGGAAATAAAGCAAGAGGTAGTCGAGTGGACGTGGTTGCAAATGTGTGCACAGCAAGCTCCCACAAAGAGCAGTGTGATAACTACTTAGCACTTGAGTGAGGATGGTGATGCTCATTGGAGCAGACAACTGTGGTGGGATGAGATAGAAGGCTGGTGTCTTGGCTAAGTGATTTCTTAGTTTAGATTAGATGAACACACACAAAACACTGCAGGAACTCAGCAGGTCAGGCAGCATCCATGGAGAGGAATAAATCTTCAGGATGAGACTCTTCATCAGGACGGGAAAGGAAGGGAGCAGAAGATAGAATAAGAAGGGTTGGTGCAGGAAGAGGAGTACGAGATTTGTGAAGTTTCGATTAGATTAGCTTTATTTATCGCATGTACATCGAAACATACTGTGAAATGTGTCATTTGTGACTCTCCGCTACTCTGGCACAGCTTCATGCAGCGATGTTAGCTGAGGCAATCTACTTCAATACAAGATTTTGTCGATTTTGTAGATTTCACTTAAAACTTTGACAGATGCACTGCGGGGAGACTTCGAACTGGTTTCATCGTGTCTGGGTATGAAAACACCAATGCCCAAAAATGGAAAATCCAACAGAAAGTGGTGGATACAGCCCGGACCATCACAGGCAGAGCCCTCTCCATCATGGAGAACATTTACACGAAGGAACACACACAAAATGCTGGAGGAGCTCAGCAGGCCAGGCAGTGTCCATGGAAAAAAATAGATGATGTTTCATGCTGAGATCCTTCGGTGGGACTGTTTATCATTTATATGAGGAGCTGTTACACGAAAGCAGCTTCCATCATCAAGGGCCCTCACCATCCAGGCCGTGTTCTCATTACCATTGAGAAGGAGGTACAGGAGCCTTAGGTCCCATACTACTAGGTTCAGGAGCAGTTATTACCCTACAACTATCAGGTAGGAGGTAAAGGAGCCTCAGGACTCACATGACCAGGTTCAGGAACAGTTATTACCCTCCAACCATCAGGCTCCTGAACCAGTGGGGATAACTCCACTCACCTCAAAACTGAACTGTTTTCACAACCATATTGTCTTACAGGGCTCTTTGGAAACAAAGCAGGAGGTAGTCCAGTACACGGGGCTGTAAACGTGTGCACAAGAAGCTCCCATGAAAAGCAGTGCGATAGAAAACAGAGGGAATTTGAGTGAGGGTGATGATGCCTTCTCTACTCAAGTCGTACTGTGTTCACTTGTAGAGTTCTGGGATGCTCGTAGACTCAGGATCTTGGATGATATTATTTTGTGTGACTGTATTTTACTAAATGTACCTTGTGCTGTTGGCACTGTGGTTTGCTCCTTGGCCCCAGAGGAGCATTGTTTCATTTGGCCATATTCCTGGGTATGGTTGAGAGACAATTGAACTTGAACTATGAAGGATGAACCTACAGACGTGCTGTTAAGGATTCCACAACTCTTGTTCTCGGTATTACATTTTTATTTGCACCTTTTTCTTCTTTTGCACATTGGTCAGTTTCTACGCTCGGTTTTTTATCAATTCTATTGTACTTATTTTCCTGCAAATGCCCGCAGAAAGATGAATCTCAAGATGGTATATGGTGATATTTGCATACTTTGAGTATAAATTGGCTTTGACTTTTGACTTTTTCCTATTGGGCCAGATAACTCTCCGCCCAGGCAGCCCAGCTGAGATCACAGGCACGAAGTTCTGCAGCTCAATGTCAGCATCAAGGATCCACTTTCCCATCATATACATTTACATGGATTAGGGATTTGCCGCGGTGTGTTGGTCAGGGCATGACATGCAGCAATAAGCAACATTCACCAATTACTAAGAAAAATGATAAAATATAATGCTGGACGTTAATGTACAGATATGGAATAAAATGTGCATGAATACATACTGCAAATACCAGCATGTATTTACAATGTAAACAGCCATTTTCTCCCATTATGTGTGTAAGGTGCAGTGCAGTGATGGGGATAATAGATAAAGAGGGGTGGGGAGGGGGCTAACTAAAATAATTGTTTAGATTAACTGCCTATGAGACAACATTTTTAAAATGTTGTGTGGTTTTTGTTTTAATTGCATTAAGGTATACCAACCGTAACCGATTTGCAAATCCACCCTGAATTGAATTGAATTTCTTACATCCTTCACATCCTTCATGAGTAAAAATCTTTATGTTACATCTCCGTCTGAATGTGCAACATGCAATTTGTAATAGTGTGTACAACAGGATAGTCAATATAACATAGAAATACAATTGTATCAGCATGAATTAATCAGTCTGATGGCCTGGTGGAAGAAGCTGTCCCGGAGCCTGTTGGTCCTGGCTTTTATGCTGTGGTACCACTTCCCAGATGATAACAGCTGGAAGAGTTTGTGGTTGGGGTGACTCGAGTCCTCAATGATCCTTTGGGTCCTTTTTACGCACCTGTCTCTGTAAATGTCCTGAATGGTGGGAAATTCACACCTGCAGATGCACTGGGCTGTCCGCACCACTCTCTGCAGAGCCCTGCGACTGAGGGAAGTACAGTTCCCACACCAGGCAGTGATGCAGCCAGTCAGGATGCTCTCAATTTTGCCCCTGTAGAAAGTCCTTTGGATTTGGGGACTCATGCCAAACTTCTTCAATCATCTGAGGTGAAAGAGGCGCTGTTGTGCTTTTTTCACCACAGCCGGTTTGTACACCGAGGAAGTTAAAGCTGTTCACCCTCTCAACCCCAGATTCGTTGATGTCAATAGAAGTTAGCCTGCCTCCATTCCTCCTACAGTCCACAACCAGCTGCTTTGTTTTTGTGCGTCAACAACAGTGATGCCTCCCTTCCTGATAGACCTTCTATGCATGATTTAATGTATTGAATCGAAGGAGGACTCCCCCCCACCCCGAGGAATAGACTCCTTGTCTGGCTGCAGCCGAGGCGAGGAGAATCCTAGCCTGGGTAAACTCATGCAAAGCTGTGGAGCCAGACACAGCTGGTCTGATGGTGAGGGGCTGTGCAGCCAGCTAACAGAGGTCTTAACGAACATGTTTGGAACAGTCCACCGTCCCTGCAGGCTTCAAGGCAGCCACCCTCATTCCAGTGCCCAAGAGAGTGAAGGTAAATGATTACTGCCCAGTGGCACTGACTTCAACAATCATGAAGTGCTTTAAGTAGCTGGTAATGGATTGTGTAAATTCCCACCTTCCAATTCACCTACTGCTCTGACTGGCCCTTTGATAATACCACAGCCCCAGCCCTCCACTCTATCCTGTCCCAACTCAGAAATGATGCCTCGTATGCCAGGAAGCTGTTCATCAACTCCAGCTTGGCGTTTACCCTGATTATCCCTCAGATGCTGGTGAGTAAACCGTTCTTGCTGTGGCTCAACACCCCTCCCGGTAACTGGATCTAGTACATCTTGATGGTAAGACCCCCTGAGTTGGCAGCAACTTCTCAGGTTCCATCACGCTGAGCACCAGTGGCCCCCCACACCTCGCTCCACCCCCCCGCCCCAGGGCTCTGTGCTCAGTCTGCTGCCGACTCACAACTGCACTGCGAGATCCAGCTCAAACGGGATCAGCAAGTTTGCTGACGACACTACAGTGGTTGCCCTCATCAGCAACAACGATGAGTCAGCATACAGAGAGGAGGTAGAGAGGTTTGTCAGATGGTGTGAGACCAACAGCCTGAGTCTCAATGTGGACAAGACAAAAGAGATGATTGTGAACACAGGTCCATCACTCTCCATTGCACATTAATGGTTCTGCTGTGGAGACAGTGAGGAGCACGAAGGTGTGTACATAATGCTGTAGGTGATCTAACCTGGACCCACAACACCTCCTCACTAGTCAAGAAGGCATAGCAAAGTGTATACTTTCTGAGGAGACTGAAGCATGCAAGACTCTCCCCCGTCTCTCTAACAGCTTTCTGAAGGAGCACCATCGAGAATGTCCTGTCTGGTTGTATCATTGCATGGCATGGAAACTGCAAGGCACTGGACTGCAAGTCCCTACAGAGAACAGGAGAAACCACCGAGAAGATCGCCAGGGTCTCCCTCCCCCCCTGTTTGTGACATTTAACGTAAGCATTGTAGACAAAGGGCCCAAAGCATTGCTGAGGATCCCTACTACCCACCCCACAGTCTCTTAGACCCACTACCCTCAGGAAGGAGTTACAGGAGCATCAGGGGGTAACAGCTTCTTCCCCCAGGCTGTGAGATTAATAAATACCCTGCCACCACCGAGGTCTTGTCACTAGGGCAGCAAGTTGTTTACTGTTTACTTGTGCTGCACACTCCGTGCCCTTTGAATTATATTTTATTGTTATTTATGGTTATATTTTGGTTTATGAGCTGTGTGTGATATATGTTTCATGGATGCACCATGGGCTGCAGGAATATTGATGATAGACCTGAACTTGAACTTAATAGCCCTACTGTACATTCCAGAGGAGGTTTTGGAATGGGCAGTGCGCAGTGTGGGTAGTGACTGCAACAAACCTCCCTGCCAGCTTGTTTGTCCTGGACACAGACGAGTCCTGCAGTGTTGGCAGGCTGCAGCCAATGACCTGACAGTTCGCTGTAGTAGTTGTTCACTTGGTGACCATTTCATGAGTGGCCACTGAATGTATGCTTGTGGTCTTCTGCTGTTGTAGCCCATCCACTTCAAGGTCTGGAATGTGTTTGGGGATGCGCTTCTGCACACCACGTGTGATTATTTGACTTAGGGTCACCTTCCTGTCAGCTTGACCCATTCTGGCCATTCTCCTCCTACCCCTCTCATTAACAAGGTGTTTTCACCCACAGAACCGCTGCTCAGTGCATGCTTTTTATTTTTCATGCCGTTCTCTGTAAACTCTAGAGATGGCTGTGCATGAAAATCACAGGAGATGAGCAGCTTCTGAGATACTCAAACCACCCCATCTGGCACCAACAACCATTCCAAAAGCAAAGTCACTTAAATCACATTTCTTCCCCATTCTGATGTTTGGTCTGAACAACAACTGAACCCCTTGACCGTGTCTGCATGGTGTAAGGCATTGAGTTGCTGCCACATGATTGGCTGATTAGGTATTTGCATGAACGAGCAGCTGTACCGGTGTGCCTAATTAAGTGACCATTGTGAAAGGATGCTGCAGCAAAACTGTCAGTAATGGCTGATGTTAAAAGACATCCAACAATACAGCTTGCCCTCAATATGATTAAGTGTGTGTCTTGGACTGAAGTACTGTGTCCACTCGACCTGAAAGACCCACAATTCCTCTTCCCACCAGATGCCATTGGATTCACCGAGTTCCTCAAGCAGTCCGATTTTACCTCCAGATTCTGGCATCTGCAGGCTCTTGCGTCTCCAGTAACAAAATGACCGGCACGATTCAAAGTAAGTTGTATTTGGCTTAGAAAACAAGGTCTGTTTTTATTGCAAAAGTTAAATCTACAATACATGAAGAGCTATATTACAGAAACAGGTTCAAAATTTTACTGCAAAAGTTATTGTAGAAAGCGGATACATTACTGTACACATTACTCAGTCCATAGTGAATGACATAGAACCAGTTATGACCAATGTAAACTTATCATTTATTATCAGAATACATGCAGCATTCTCATGAATCAATAAAAAGAAAAACCCTTCAAAACCTGGAGATTTAGATATAAAAATATTCAGAAGGTCGGTTTCGAATAGGACTATCAACTCTCCATTTTTGGCTTTGAGTATCTAGGAAGTACAGACTGATCTTAGTTAACCTATCACAGATGGGAACAAGGTAGTCCAATTCCATTGAGAAACATCATCCAATCACATCTGCAAGGTTCTTGCTGATTCTCCAATCAGGAGAGGCATATTATAATGACGGACACATTGGAAGACCAATAGCAGGATCTTGGGGGTAGGACTTCTTAGGAATAGAAACACAAGGCACTCTGCAGATGCTGGAAATCAGAATAACACACACAAAATCCTGGAGGAACTCAGCAGGTCAGGCAGCATCAAAGGAGGGGAATAATGGGATGAGACCTTTCATCAAGACTGGAAAGGAAGCGGAAAGAAGCCAGAATGAGAAGGTTGGGGGAGAAGGAGTACCACAAGCTGGCAGGTGATAGGTGAGACCAGGTGAGGGGGAAGGTAGATGGGTAGGGGAGGCTGAGGGATGAAGTGAAAAGCTGAGGGGGGGAAGGGTGAGACTAGGTGACAGAGAAGGTGGGTGGGTTGTGGGAGTGAGGGATGATGTGGGAAACTGGGAGGTGATAGGAAGAAAAGGTAAAGGGCTGAAGAAGAAGGGATCTGACAGGAGAGGAGAGTGGACCATGGGAGAAAGGGGAAAGGGAAGGAGGGGAACCAGCGGGAGGTGATGGGCAGGTGAGAAGAGAACGGCTAAGAGGGGAGTCAGAATGGGGAATGGACTCTTGGAATATAGTCAGAAGTGGCAAAACCAAGAGGTGAATGGGAATCATCTTATGGAATGGGATAACAGAGACTGTCATAGACAGTTAGTAAGTATTTAAATAGCTAACCCAAGAGACTCTGTAGGTGCTGGATATCCAGAGTAACCCACACAGAATGCTGGTGAACCTCAGCATCCTCGGAAAGAAATAAAGAGTCAACGTTTTGGGCTGAGGTTCTCCTATTGAGGATCAATAGGCAATGGGAAAATTGAGAGATTGAGCATTGTTCTGCCACCTTGTGGAGTTGGGTTGGAATCTTTAGTAAGATGGGTAAGTGTCAGATTACATTCTGGGAACTGTACTTTTCTGATGACCCGTTCTCTGAAAATCACTATTCTAAATAACCAAGTATGCTGTCCTGGATCACAGCTCAGTATAACATCCAACTACCAGCTCGATTATCACTGAATCATGAGAAGTGGCCACTAGGTGAAAATGCAATATTAAAACAAAATCATAAAACCATAATTACTGAGAATCACAGCCCCAAAGTTCCAAGGCAGTCTTTAAATGACCGCATCTACTTCTCCATCTAGGTTTCTCCCTGTATGACCTTGTGCCAAAATTGGTTTTAGAATGCTCCTGTAAAGTATCTTGGGACATCTTGCTCTGATACCAAAGCTACATAAATGCTTACGTTGTACTGGCAAGGGTAGCTTCCGAACTTGTGCAAGATTCAAGGTCAAACTGAGGTTTCCTGTGCTGAGAAGGAATGGTTGGACGGCAGGCAAGTTGAAGCAAATGTCCATGAAAGTGGATGGTCAGTGGTAATGGATTCAGCACCTTTTCGGTGAACGGCTTCCTTTATATTGCCATTCTCTTATCCCAATGATTCATTGTCCATATGCTCATGTAGTCAACATTGATCTTCTAAAGTTGGAGGATCCTTAACATTGACCTATTGAGGTCAGACCCTCCAAAAAAACTATAACTCACATAATTCTGGAAATCTCAAGCATCTGCTCCATCTAGGCCTTTCAATATTCAATAGGTTTCAATGAGACCCCCCCCTTCGTTCTTCTAAACTCCAGCGAGTACTGGCCCAGAGCCATCAAATAAATCCTTCTTGCACATTAACCCTGCATTCCCCGAATCATTCTTGTGAACCTCCTTTCGACTATCTTCAACGCCAGTGCATTCTTTCTTAGATAGCAGGTCTCTAAAACTGCTCACAAGTATGGTCTAGCCAATGCCTTATAAATCTCCAGTATCACATCCTTACTTTTATATTCTGGCTACATATCCTTTCCTGAAGACCTGGAATATTTCTACACTTCACTTATCAGGCAGACATGGTCGGCATGAATGAGTTGGGCCACAGAGCTTATTTCCATGTTGTGTAACCCTCTGCCTCAAGCAGTGGGCTCAGTATCTGGTTATAGCCCCATACGTGGACAGCCAACATATTTGAGACTTCTTTATTGGATGTTGATTTCAACATGATCTTTCACTAATTTAAGCTAAATCAATATTCTAAAAGTAAGCTTCTCACGCAATACTCAAACTAGACATTGTAATGAGACTAAATTATGGACAGAGTACCATCTCCAATCCCATCTCGTCTTGAAAAGTTCAAAGATCTGACCTCCTGTCAACAATGTAGTGAATGTGTCCAACTTTGATTTTCGATTTGACTGTCAGTGCAGGGACCTCGGCCACACCAAAGTAGGGGAAGGTGGACGCTGGGCCTGGGTTACCTGCAGGACTCAGACATGTACTGTGATATGGCCCAGTCCATCACAGGTAAAGCCCTTCCCACTGAGCACATCTACACAAAGCATTGTTGCAGGAAAGATTCATCCATCATCAGGGTCTCCCCACCTCCCAGGACGTGCTCTCTTCTCACTGCTGCCATCAGGAAGGTGGTACAAGAGCCTGAGGGTCTACAGCACCAGGTTCAGGAACAGTTACCAACAGGCTCTTGAACCAAAGGGGATAATTTCACTCAACTTCACTTGCCCCATCATTAAGATGTTTCCACAACCTATGGACTCACTTTCAAGGACTCTACATCTCATATTCTTGATATTTATTGCTTATTTATTATTTCTTTCTTTGTGTACTTGCACAGTTTGTTGTCTTCTGCACACTGGTTGAACACCCAAGTTGGTGTGGTCTTTCACTGATTCTCTTAAGGTTACTATTCTATTATGAATCTGTTTTGTACACCTGCAAGAAAACAAATCTCAGGGTTGTCTCTGGTGACATGTATGTACTTTGATAATAAATTGACTTAGAATTCTGATGTAAGGGGATTAAACAGGAGGTGGCTGGGTTACTTTGCTAAAGATAGAATTAAGTATCTTCAACAAAGGAGAATGGAAGGAAGAAAAGCCTTGTTTCCTCAGGAGCCAACCAGCATTGTTTTCACTACAAGTTAAAATACAGTATGTTTATTGGCTCATGAATTGCATGTGAGATTTTGGTCAATTCTTCCCCTTTTGAATATTGAGGGGCTTCATGAAGATGCTTTGGAAATCCATCTTGTTGACTCTCATCTTCACCAAGTTTTCTTCATGATCGTTGGGCCACAACCACCAACAAAACCTATCAGGAAAGGCACAGAAGAGAATGGACCTTGGTCCTGAATCAACTTGCTGGTTGTGGCGAATGCTCCCCACCGGTGTCTGGTTTACTTGCACTTCCGTGTATTTATAACACTGACAGGTCATGGCAGGACTTGGACCTGACCTTCAAGGCCATCTTTTTGTTGTTCTTGGCTACAAACCTGTCCAGAAACCGGCGGGCTTTCTTCGTCACGCTTTCCCTCCTCTTGTGATTGGCCATCCTCCTCTCGTTCGCTTCCTTGCTGTCCTTGCGCAGGCGGATCTGCCGCACGATGCCTTCGAACAGCTCAGTCACGTTGTGGTGCAGGGTGGCGGAGGTCTCGATGAACTTGCAGTCAAAGACCACAGCACACGCACGGCCCTCTGCAGCAAGGAACAGCGAGGGAGAGAGAGAATTGAATCAGAATCAGAATTAGGTTCAGTATCACCTGACTATGTCGTGAAATTTGTTGTTTTGTGGCTGTGGTACTTTGCAGTACATAATGATAAAAAACTAGAAATTACAATAAGAAATATACATATCTAAAATTAAATAACTAGTGCAAAAAAAAATAGAAAAGAAAATATTGAGGTAGAGTTCATGGGTTCCTTGTCCATTTAGAAATTTGATGGCAGGGGGAAGAAACTGTTCCTAAAATGTTGCATGTTTGTCTTGTTTCTTGTACCTCCTCCTTGACGGTAGCATTGAGAAGGGGGCTTGTTCTGGGTGATGGGGATTCTTAACGATGGGTGCCACTTTTTTGAGGCATTGCATTTTGAAGCAGTCCTCAATGCTGGAGAGGCTAGTGCCTGTGATGGAGCTGGCTCAGTTTACAACTTCCTGCAGCTTTTTCTGATCCTCCACACCAGACACTGATACAACTGGTTAGAATGCTCTCCATGAGCTGTGATATGCTGGTGTAACCCATCATATGACGCTCAATGGAAAAACATTTAGGAGAGGATACTTTCCATCCCCATACAGGCAATAACAACCTACAAAGTTACATAAATACTACTGATAACCCGTGGGTGAAATGGACTCTTAAAATATGGAAAACTATTATAAAAGAATATAAACTAGAGAGAGACATTGTGATGCACCATCAATAACTCTCAGAGATGTGAGTTAAGATAGGCTTTTATTGGCTGGAAGAAAGCACAAGCAGCAATTGACCACCACACTACATCCTGGAGACTGAGGCCGGGTCTGTGTCTCCAATCGCCTTTATACCGGGGTCCGTCAGTGGTGGGGGGGGGGGCATGTCCAGACAGGTATATGTAGTTCACCACACATTGCAATTCTTTTTTTTTTATTTTTTATTTTTATTTATTAAATTTTAGAAAATTACAACAATAAACGAGATGATGAAATAGTGAGAGAAATAATATTAACCCTCCCCCCCTCCCCTTAACCCTTGTCTAAAGAAAGAAAAAAAAGAAGAGAAAGGTTGCCTGGATATCGGAGGATCCCCACATGCTCCATGGAGTTCAAAATAATTTTAATATTTATTTTTACTTTCCTCAATTACTTTATAATTTTATCTTCAAAGGACCTATGTATTTAATCCTATCTTTTGTAAGTATGGGAGCCAAATTTTCAAAAATATATCATATTCATTTCTTAGATTGTATGTAATTTTTTCAAGTGGAATACAACTATGTATTTCATTATTCCAACGATCCATAGTTAAATATAAATCAGATTTCCAAGTGACTGCGATAACTTTTTTGGCTACTGCCAATGCAATTTTTATAAATTTTTTCTGATACTTATTCAATTTAAGTTTCGGTATTGTCCCTTCAATGTCCCCTAATAAAAATAATACTGGACTATGTGGGAGTTGTACTCTGGTAATTTGTTCCAATAAAAGTCTTAGATTTATCCAAAATGGTTGAATTTTAAAACAAGACCAAGTAGAATGTAAAAAAGTATCAATTTCTTGATTATATCGAAAACATTGGTCAGACATATTTGAATTTAATATATTTACTTTCTGTGGTGTTATATATAATTTTTGTAAAAAATTATATTATATTAATCTAAGTCAAACATTTATTGTATTTCTCATACAATCAGAACATAATCTTGACCATTTTTTTCCATCAATTTTAACATTCAAATCAGATTCCCATTTTTTGTCTTGATTTATGAATTCCTGATTTAATTGTTTTTGAATCAAATTATATATACAAGATGTAAATATTTTCATTTTTCCATTTTGAATTAATATTTCTATTTCACTAGGTTTTGGCATCAACATTGTTTGTCCCAGCTTTTCTCGTAAATAAGCCATTAATTGAAAATAACAGAAAAGAGTGTTATTTGATATTTTATATCTATTTTTTAATTGATCAAACGACATCAATATACTTCCTTCAAAACAATCACCTATATATTTAATCCCCTTTTGGAACCAATTATGTAAAAGTTTATTATCCATTGTAAAAGGAATAAGTCTATTTTGAATTAAAGTTCTTTTTGCTAATAAAGATTCCTTTATCTCATCGTCCATATTTACCTTATTCCATAAATCAATCAAGTGTCTTAACATAAGAGTGTGGCGACCCACTTCCTAGCACACTTGAACCGGCTCACAAATAGCCAGCGCGCCGGCATAAAGGCCAGTCCCAAAAGGGCGCCAGGTCTGCTTCACCAACAAAGGGAAAAGCCCGTGCGGGACTGTGAATATGTGCCCCCTACAGCATCCGCGCCCGGGGAGGGCGGGATCAGGGAGGCTTTAAGGCGAGGCCGCGAAGTTTGAATAAAATCTTTTTTTAACTGCAGTTTACCGACTCCGTGTCGTTATTTTAGCGCTGCGTGTAGCACACCGCTACAATTGGTGACCCCGACAGCCCAAACGATATTTGGGCCGAAGATGACCGATGCCGCATCTGTTCATGCAGTTTCGTTGAAACTGCCAAGCTTCTGGATGCTGCAACCTCACCTCTGGTTCCAGCAGGCAGAAGCCCAATTCCACGTTCGGCAGATAAACTCGGAGGACACGCGTTACTACTATGTGGTGAGCTCCCTCGACCAGGACACAGCGGCCCAGGTTGAGGAGTTCATACAGTCACCTTCGGAAGATGGCAAGTACACAGAATTCAAAGCCCTGCTCATAAGGACTTTGCAGCAAACCTGCACCGTGCACGGATCTTCTCCAAGGTAGACCTCGTCCGAGGATACCATCAAATCCCAATGCATCCGGACGACGTCCCCAAAACGGCACTCATCACCCCTTTCGGCCTTTTCGAGTTCCTCCACATGCTGTTCGGCCTGAAGAATGCCACACAGACGTTCCTGTGGTTAATGGATGCGGTCTGGACTTCACTTTCATCTATTTGGACGACATCCTCATATCCAGCAGCAGTCGTCAGGAGCATCTGTCCCACCTCCGCCAACTCTATGCCCGACTGAGTGGATACGGTCTAACAATCAACCTGGCCAAATGCCAGTTCGGGCTCGACACCATCGACTTCCTGGGCCACAGGATTACTAAAGACGGGGCTGATGCACCATCAATAACTCACACTGAGACGTAAGGCGAGATATCGGCTTTTATTGACTGGAAGAAGGAACCAGGAGTGAGTGTCCATCATACAATGACCTGGAGACTGAGGCCGAGCGTCAGGCCTCAGATCTCCTTTATACAGGGGCCTGTGGGAGGAGCCACAGGAGCAGTCAGCAGGGGGCGTGTCCAGACAGGCACATAGTTCACCACAGGGGCAACCCCTCTGCCCGCTAAGGTAGACGCAGTCCGCTATTTTCCCCGACCCACCACAATCAAAGGCCTTCAGGAATTCGTGTGTATGGTAAATTTCTACCACTGCTTCCTCCCTTCAGCTGCCCGAATCATGCGCTCTCTGTTCGCCCTGATGTCGGGTAAGGGCAAGGACATTACCTGGGACGAGGAGTCCGCCGCCGCTTTCATTAAAATGAAAGAAGCCTTGGCAAACGCCGCCATGTTAGTGCACCCCAGAATAGACATCCCTACCGCCCTCACAGTGGATGCATCTAACACGGCAGTCGGTGGGGTGCTGGAGCAGCTCATCGCGGGTCGCTGGTAACCCCTGGCGTTTTTCAGCAAACACCTGCGGCCACCTGAACTCAAATACAGTGCTTTCGACCGGGAACTGTTGGCGCTATACCTGGCAATCCGGCATTTCAGGTACTTCTTAGAAGGTCGGCCCTTCACCGCGTTCACGGACCTTTACGTTCACGAAGGTGTCCGATCCCTGGTCGTCCCGCCAGCAGCGCCATCTGTCCTACATCTCTGAATACACGACGGATGTCCAGCACGTCTCGGGTAAGGACAAAGTCGTGGCGGATGCGCTCTCTCGCCCTAACATTCATGCCCTTTCCCAAGGGGTAGACTTTGAGGCGCTGGCAGAGGCGCAGCAGGCGGATGAGGAGATTCCGAGTTACAGAACCGCAGTCTCCGGTTTGCAGCTCCAGGACCTCCCCGTAGGCCCAGGTGAGAGGACCCTACTCTGTGACGTCGCCACCGGCCAGCCCCATCCAGCTGTCCCGACAGCATGGCGGCGGCGCGTTTTCAGCTCCATTCACAACTTAGTGCATCCCTCCATCCGGACAACTGTCTGGATGGTCTCCAGCAGGTTCGTTTGGCACGGACTCCGCAAGCAGGTCAGTGAATGGGCCAGAACGTGCATGCACTGCCAGACGGCCCAGGTGCAGTGGCACACCAAAGCTCTGCCACAGCAGTTCCACCCCACCCACTGGCGTTTCGACCACATTCATGTAAATATCGTGGGCCCCCTGCCAGTGTCGCGCGGAGCGCGGCACCTCCTGACTATCGTGGACCGGTTCACAAGATGGCCAGAGGCGATCCCGCTCACTGACTCCACCTCCGAATCTTGCTCCTGGGCACTGATCACCACCTGGGTGTCCCGCTTTGGTGTACCAACCCACATTACCTCCGACAGAGGCGCCCAGTTCACCAGCCTGTGGTCAGCTATGGCCAGCCTTTTGGGATCTCAGCTGCACCACACCACTGCCTACCACCCACAGTCGAACGGCCTGGTGGAGCGTTTCCACTGTCACCTAAAGTCGGCTCTCATGGCCCGCCTGTGAGGAGCCAACTGGGCGGACGAGCTTCCCTGGGTCCTACTCGGCATCCACACGGCACCCAAAGACGATCTGCACACCTCATCAGCGGAGATGGTGTATGGCGCACCCCTGGTCGTCCCCGGGGAGTTCATACCAACCGCAAGGGGGCAAGAGGAAGAACCCGCAGCAGTCCTGGACAGACTACACGAGAGGCTCGGTAACCTGGCCCCCATACCCACTTCGCAGCATGGGCAGAACCCGACCTGCGTACCCAAAGACCTGCAGAACTGTAAGAGTGTTTATATGAAGGGGCGGGCATTGGCCACCGCTACAGCGGCCCTACGAGGGGCCGTTTACTGTGATCAGGAATAACGGGTCCACGTTTGTGCTGGACATTGGGGGGGGGGGGGAGAGGAGGTTTTCACCGTGGACCGACTCAAACCGGCCCATGTGGACCTGGCGCAACCGGTCGAGTTTCCGGCACCGCAGTACAAAGGCCGACCTCCCAAACAGGGTCCGACCCAGACTGTGGACATTGAGGGGTGTATCGCCGGTGCTGGGGGGGGAGGTTTATGTGGCGACCCATTTCCTAGCACACTCGAACCGGCTCACAAATAGCCAGCGCGCCGGCATAAAGGCCAGTCCCAAAAGGGCGCCAGGTCTGCTTCACCAACAAAGGGAAAAGCCCACGTGGGACTGTGAATACGTGCCCCCTACAGCATCCGCGCGCGGGACAGGACTGTGAATACGTGCCCCCTACAGCATCCGCGCCCAGGGAGGGTGGGATCAGGGAGGGTTTAAAGTGAGGCCGCGAAGTTCGAATAAAATCTTTTTTTAACTGCAGTTTACCGACTACATGTAATTATTTTAGCGCTGCGTGTAGCACACCGCTACAGGAGATTCTTTTTTCTCCCGTATCCATTTGGATTCCCATTTATATATAAAATCTTCTGGTATGTTTTCTCCTATGTTATCTAATTATACTCTAATCCATGCCGGTTTTTCTTCATCAAAAAAAGACGCAATAAATCTAAGTTGATTTGCTTTATAATAATTCTTAAAATTTGTAAGTTGTAACCCTCCTAAATCAAATTTACGTGTCAATTTTTCCAGTGATATTCTTGACATCTTTCCTTTCCAAAGAAATTTCCTTACATATTTATTCAGTTCTTGAAAAAACTTCTGAGGTAATTGTATTGGTAAAGTTTGGAATAAATATTGCAATCTAGTAAATATATTCATTTTTACAGCATTAACTCTACCTATTAATGTTATTGGTAACATCATCCATTTATCAAGATCAAGATTTAATAATGGCAAATAATTTTGTTTATATAAATTTTCTACATCATTATCAACTCTAATACCTAAATATTTTATCCCATTTATTGACCACCGAAATTGAGTTACTAATCGACATTGATTATAATTTCCTTTGGTAAGGGGTAAAATTTCACTTTTATCCTAATTTACTTTATACCCTGATACTTTCCCATATTCTTCCAATCTAAAAGATAATCTTTGCAAAGATTGCAATGGGTTTGTTAAGTAAATCAAAACATCATCAGCAAATAAATTAATCTTATATTCTTCTTGATTAACTCTAAAGCCTCCAATATCTGAATCTGTTCTAATTAATTCAGCTAATGGTTCTATTGCCAATACAAATAAAGCAGGTGATAATGGACAGCCTTGTCTAGTTGACCTCATTAAGCAAAATGGTGTTGAAATCTGACCATTTGTAATTACTTTAGCTTGAGGATTAGTATTTAAGGTTTTAATCCATTGTATAAAAGATTTTCCTAACTCATATTTTTCCAATACCTTAAATAAAAAATCCCATTCCAATCTATCAAATGCTTTTTCTGTGTCCAAAGCAACTGCCACACTCATTTCCTCTCTTTTTTGTGTCAAATGAATTATACTAAGTAACTGGGTTATATTATCCATTGATTGACTGTTTTAAATAAAACCTGTTTGATCCAGATGTACTAATTTTGGTAAATATTTAGATATTCTATTAGATAAAATTTTTGCTATTATTTTATAATCTGTATTCAACAAAGAAATAGGCCTATATGATGTTGGTTTTAAAGGATCTCTATCTTTTTTTGGCAATACAGTTATGATCGTTGTTGAAAAAGATTGGGGGAGTTTATGCATTCTTTCCACTTAGTATATTAATTCCATAAAAGGAGGAATTAATAAATCTTTAAATTTTTTTTATAAAATTCAGGAGGAAAACCATCTCCTCCTGGAGATTTATTACTCTGAAGTGATCCTAAAGCTTCTTCAACCTCTTTTAATGTAAAGGGCATATCTAATCCTTTCTGTTCTTCCAAATTTAATTTTGGAAGGGTTATTTGTGATAAAAATTTATCTATCTCAGCAATCGTACTTTGTGATTCTGATTGATATAGTTCAGTGTAACATTTTTTAAAAGTTTCGTTAATTTCTAAAGGTTTATATGTAACCTTATTTACACTTGTTCTAATTGCATTTATAATTGCATTTATTGTTTTAGAAGCCTGTTCTGTTTTCAACTGCCAAGCAAGAATTTTATGTGATCTTTCACCTAATTCATAATATTTCTGTTTAGTTCTCATAATTACTTTTTCTGTAAGATATGTCTGGAGTGTATTATATTGTAGTGCAATTCTTAAATGGTTTGCATATGACTCAGATTTTACGTCGAATAAACTGGATGCTAGATTTAAGGACTGGACAACTAAAGGAATAACAGCTATTTGCAATATAATGAAAGAAGGAACACTGTTCAGTTTTGAAATGCTCAAACAGAAACACTTGTTAGAAAAACAAGACTTTTATCGGTATTTGCAGATGCGACAGTATGTTAATAGGACGGTTAAAAATGTAACCAAGGCAAGTATATGTCTGATAGAGTTATTTAGAAAAGCATATAATTCAGACAATGGTAGTAGAGTCATTTCAAGAATGCATAAGGGTTTGTCAAATCTTAAAACACATTCGACTTCATACATTAAAACAAAATGGGAGGAGGAAGGAGGGATAATTATATCTGAGGAAGAATGGACAATAATATGGAGGTATCAATGGAAGTGTACCCGTTCACAGAAATGGAGGGAGTTCGGGTGGAAAAACTTGATATTTTATTACACCCTCTCAGAAATCGCATTATGATAGTAACCTCCCTGTTTACTGGAGAAGTTGTGGAAATCAAAATGCAAACAATTAGCATATTTTCTGGGACTGCCCCATTATCAAAGTGGGGGGGATACACAATGCCCTACAAGACATCTTTAAATGTGAAATACCCTTAGAGAGTAAGACCATATATTTTGGATATATACCTCAAGAATGGTTGAAAAGAGATAAATATTTAATGAATATACAGCTGGTGGCTGGTAAAAAGACTCTTACTAGGAAATGGTTATCACAGGAGAGCCCAACTTTAAATGTATGGATGGAAATTACAATGGACATTTACAAAATAGAGAAGATAACAGCATCTGTTAATCATAAGTTGGTACAATTTGATTCATACTGGGAAAAATGATTTAACTACATAACACCTCATAAGCCTGATTTTATTCTCACAAGTTAATGAATCTGTTGTAAAAAAAATCACTCCCTACTTGTACATAGTTTTCATATTTCAATGGTTCTTTCTCTCCTCTCCTTTCTTTAAGTGTATATCTCAGACAATCTTAATGTGGAGATTTGTGACAAATATGAATTTATGATATATATGTGCAGTATCTGAAATACATCTTATGGAAATGTTTGTTTGATGATAAATGTAATACAAAATAAATTATAAAACAAAAGAATGCTCGCCATGGTGCCCCTGCCTGGCTTGCTAAACATTTCCAGAATACAGATCATAGAACAGTACAGCACAGGAACAGGTTTTTCAGCCCACTATGTCTGTGTAGAACATGATGTCAAATTAAACTAAAGCTCTTCTGACTGAACAGGATCCATATCCCTCCATTCTCTGCAGCTTCACATGTCTATCAAAGAGGGACTATCATATCTACTTCCACCAGCACCCCTGGCAATGTACTGTATCTATCCTCAGTGACATATCAAGCATCATTAAACCCCTAGTGAAATATACCTGTTGCCATGCCTTTGTAGCTGCATCAAGTAATTTATGTGGTGATTCTCATGATCTGGTGTTGAGAGGGTGAACTGCTTTAAGTTTCTCGGCATCCACATCACCGAGGATCTCACGTGGTTTGTACACACCAGCTGTGTGGTGAAAAAGGCACAGAAGTGTCTCTTTTACCTCAGATGGTTGTGTAAGTTTGGTATGGGCTCCCAAATCCCAAGAACTTTCTACAGGGACGCAATTGAGAGCATCCTGACTGGCTGCATCACTGCCTGGTATGGGAACTGTACTTCCCTCAGTCGTAGGACTCTGCAGAGAGTGGTGCGGACAACCCAGTGCATCTGTAGTTGTGAACTTCCCGTGATTCAGAACATTTATAAAGACAGGTGTGAAAAAAGGATAATTGGGGACCCGAGTTACCCCAACCACAAACTGTTCCAGCTGCTACCATCCGGGAAACGGTACCGCAGCATAAAAGCCAGAACCGACAGGCTCCGGGACAGCTTCTTCCACCGGGCCATCAGACTGATTAACTCATGCTGATTTGAGTGTATTTCTGTGTTTCATTCACTGTTCTAGTTATTATAAATTACTAGGGTTGCACATTGCACATTTAGATGAAGATGTAACATAAAGATTTTTACTCCTTATGTATGTGACAGATTTAAGAAATAAAGTCGATTGATTCATGTCCCGTTCAGACACGGTAGCACAGTAGAGCAGCATGGAGGTGGGAATGTGGAGAGAAAAAGTGGCGAGAAACAGAGCGTTGTTGAGGAACTGTGAATGCTTTGTGGGCCAGGAGAGGTTTCCTTCTATGTGGTAAGGATAGAAATGAAAATACAGCCAATGGCCAGTTTATTAGGTACACCTGTGCACCAGCTTAGTTACTCGGTCAGCTTGAACCATTCCGGCCATTCCCCTCTGACCCCTCCCATTAACAAGGCTTTCTCACTCACAGAATTTTTTTTTTAAATTTTTCACACATTCTCTGCAAACTCTAGAGACTGTTATGTGTGAAAATCGCAGGAGATCAGCAGTTTCTGAAATACTCAAACTACCCCGTCTGGCACCAATAATCATTCATGGTCAAAGTCACTCAGGTCACATTTCTTCCCCATTCTGATGTTCGTTCTGAACAACAGCTGAACCTCCTGACCATGTCTGCATGCTTTTATGCATTGAGCTGCTGCCACATGATTGGCTGATGAGATTCTTGCATTAATGAGCAAGTGTACCTAATAAAATGCCCACTGAGTGTGTATGTATATCATATTTCTTATTATAATTTATTATATATTTAATGTAATGCACTGTACTGCTGCCACAAAATAACAAACTTCACTACAATACAGTATGTAATTGATAATAAACCTGGTTCTGATTCTGGGGTTCTTTGATTCCTGTATTTCTTTACTTCTTTCTCTTGACTACAGAACCTTTGGGGCTTGATGACTGTCAATAAAATGTAACATCTTCCAGCTGCTGGAGGGAGAGGAATGAATCTATATTGTACTCCTTCCCATCTCCCCCCCACCCGCGCCCCACCTTACTCTGGGTTCTGCCCCTTTCTGTTGTCCACTCTATCTCTGCCTTTTAACATCTATGCACCTCTATTGAGTAGCCCCTCATCGTCCTTTGCTTCACTCATCCTATCCTCATAAGACATGCTCTCTAATCCAGGCAGAATCCTGGTAAACGTCCTCTGGACGCTCTCTAAAGCCTCCACATCCTTCCTATAACAAGGTGACTGGAACTGAACAAAATACTCCAAGTGTGATCTCTCATTTGACTTTAAACCTTATCCATGCCTTTTGCCATAGAAGCTGCCTGACCTGCGAAATATTTTCAGAATATGAAGACAGAACTGTACGTTACAGGAACAGGCCCTTCGGCCCACAATATCTCTGCTGAACGTGATGTCAAATTAAGCTAAAGCTCTTCTGCCTGCACAGGATCTATAACCCAACATTCTCTGCATCTTCATGTCTCTACCTAACAGCCACTATCATAGCTGCTTCCACCACCATCCCAGGTAATGTATCTGTCTTTACTACCACTCCTGGCAACATGTTCCAAGCCTCAACCACTCTGCGTAAAAAATATCTAACTGTATCGTCCCCCTATACTTTCCACACCTCTACCACTCTGAGTAAAAAATAAATTGTGGACATGCTATCTTGTCTGCCTCTCATAATTTAATAAACTTCTATCAGGTTCAGTCACTCCAGATGAAACAACATGAATGTGTCCCACCTCTCCTGATAACACATGCTTTCTAATCCAGGCAGCGTCCCAGTGAAGCTCTTCTGTACCTCCTTTCCAAAGCCTCCTCATCCTACCTTGACAGGGTGACCAGAATTCAACACAGTAAAACTCTGTTTTATTTCACACATCCAGTAGCAACAATATTTGTAAATCGGTCTGCATAATTTCATAACACAAGCAATGCGGGTGATAAATTTTCCTTGCTCAGTAATCATTGTTTGCAAGATGTCCAACTCTTGTGAGCAAAAGTTGAGGTTAAAGTTTTTGTTTAGATTCCTGGATCATGATGTCAATCGATGAGCAAATCCTCGTTTCCAGCCAAGAGCCTGAAGCCTCCCAGCGAGAAGCAGACTATTTTTGTCTGACAGCGAGCTTCCAAGTTACCAATAAATGGAAAGGTTCAGGACTCTGGAGATTTAATTAGTGCCACAGAACTTCTGCCTGACCGTGTCCGTGTAGCTACGTGATCTTGGATAGCGTGAGAAAAAGAAGGGAGGGAAAATTTGCAAACTGATAATCAGCTTGTTAAAAAAATGCTTAGCTTGGACCAAGTGGATTGCAGTGGGATAAAAGGAAATTCCGGAGTTTGGGAGTCTGCTTTGTTGGGCGCCTTTGCTTCATCCGCCTTTCAATTCAGCTTCCCATTCTTATTCCAATATGTTGTTCCATGGTTTCCTCTACTGCCACAATGAAGCCACTCTCCGGCTGGAGGAGCAACACCTCAAATTCCGCCCGGCTAGCTTCTGAGCTGAAGTTATGACCACTGATTTCTCTAACTTCCGGTAATTTCTCTCCCCTCCCCCTCCACTCTTTTTCCACTTCCCACTTGAGTTCCTCTCTTCTCACCTCTTCTCTTCTTCTCACCTGCCAGTCACTTCCCTCTGGTTCCCCTCCTCCTTCCCTTTTCTCCCCTGGACAACTTTGCTCTCTTATCAGATTCCTTCTTCTTTAGTGCTTTACCTCTTTAACCTCTTTTCCACCTTCTTATTCTGGCTCCTGTGCCCTTCCTTTCCAGTCCCGATGAAGGGTCTTGGCCTGAAATGTCGACTGTTTCTTCCCCTCCATATATGCTGCCTGACCTGCTGAGTTTCTCCAGCACTTCTTGTGTGTTGGCCCAAATCCTTTAACTCTGATGGATTTTCTTAGAGATGGAGCCGTTCTGATGATGTTGAGCGCCAGAGCACAGCTTATCTGTCCAGTTTGGGCGAGGCACAAGGAATTGGACTTAGTCCACAGGACATGGGAGCAGAACTGGGCAGTCGAATTTGACAAGTTGAGATGGTGGTGGACACCAATGAATGTTGGCTTCATGGCCAAGGCCAACGATCACTGATAGATCCACATTGTGCTGTGGACAGCCCCCCCCCCCCACATACAACAAATTTTACAACTTACATCAGTGATAATAAACCTGATTCTGATTAAGAGTTAACGATACTCGGACCGGTTCCCCACTGAAACTGGTCTACGTTCATACTCTGTATTAGAGGGGTCGAGATTGAGGGTTAGCATTGGGCAGGGTGGATGCTGTTCAGATCTGGTATTCGCTGTTTTTGAACACAGTCAACACGCATGCATAGCGGTTAGCATAACGCTATCACAACGCCAGTGACCCAGGTTCAATTCTGCCACTATCTGTAAGAAGTTTGTACGTTCTCCCCGTGACCACATTTCTTTCCCCTGGTTTCCTTCCACAGTCCAAGGGTTGGTAGTTTTAATTGGTCACAGGGGTGTCATTGTGCGTCACAGAACAAAATAAAAAAGACCGCCGTGAGACTGACCTTCAACGGAGACATCGCGACGCCGTACCAGGTCACTCTTGTTGCCCACCAGGATAATGGGAATGTTCTCCGCTTGCCTCAGCCTCCGCAGCTGGATACGGAGCTCGGACGCGCTCTCAAAGCTGGTGCGGTCGGTGATGGAGTAGACAATGATGTAGGCGTTGCCCACCTGCATACAGTAATCCTGAACCCACGACTCGTCACTCTGCAGAGGAAGGAAATTCACTGGAAATTGGTAACTGGTTTATTGACTAAGACATAGGGACTATGTCTTCTGCACTGATCATTCCATATGCAAGATAAAAAAAACTTCTATCATTCAAGTATGTACAGTATATGTCACTGTACACTGCCTTGAAATTCATTTTCTTGCAGGCATTTACAGGAAAATGATAAATTATAATTAAAAAACTATACATGAGTAAAACTGACAAACAACTAAATGTGCGAACAAAAACAAATTGTGAAAATAGTTAAAAAAGTACGTTGCAGAGTCTGTGAAAGTGAGTCCATAGGTTGCGAAGTCAGTTCAGTTTTGAGGTGAGTGAAGTTATCCACACTGGTTCAGGAGCCTGACTTTGTGTAAAGTTCCTGAACCTGGTGGAGCGGGATCTGAGGCTTCTGCACCTCCATCCTGATGGTAATAGCAAGAAGAGAGCATGGCCTAGATGGAGATGGTTTTTGATTAAAGCTGAACAGCAGAGAGTATCCTATCTGGGTGTATCACACCAGGAACAGAAACATTTGCAGAAAGTGGTGGATGCAGCCCAGTCTGTCACAGACAAAGGCTTCCCTGCCATCCATATAAGGCACTGCCAGAGGAAAGCATCAAGGGCGGCCACCATCCGATACGTGCTCTCTTCTCATTACCACCATCAGGTCTCTTACTTCCCACACCACCAAGTTCAGGAACAGCTATTACCCTACAACCTTCAGGCTCCTGAATCAGCATGGATAACTTCACTCACCAGGACTCCGAACTGATTCCACAACCTACAGTCTTACTTTCAAAGATTCTTTAACAACTCGTGTTCTCAGATACTTTTATTTGCACGGTTTGTCTTCTTTTGCTCATTGGTTGTTTGTCAGTCTTTGTTAACGCTGAAGGCTAGATCTGTGTCATTCAAGTCTGGCAGCCCAGGCCTGTACCAGAACACCAGGTATGATTTGCGGAGGGCTATTTCAAGGGTGAAGAGACAATTTTGAATGAGGTTGGAGGCAACTTTGGATGTAAGGCAACTCTGGCAGGGTCTGCAAGACATTATTTCCTACAAAGCAAAACCCAGTAGCATGAATAGCAGCAATACTTCACTAGCAGATGAACTCAGCACCTTGTATGTACGCAGTGAAAGGGAGAACACAACTACAGCTGTTAAGATTCCTGCTGCACCTGACGACCTTGTGATTCCAATGCTAGACTGTCTTTAAAGGGAAAGGTCCCAATGGAGTAACTGGTAAGGCTCTGAAAACCTGTGCCAACCAACTAGCGGGAGTATTCAAGGACATTTTCAACCTTTCACTGCTACTGGTGGAAGTTCCCACTTGCTTCAAAACGGCAACAATTATACCAGTGCCTAAGAAAAATAATGTGAGCTGCCTTAATGACTATCACCTGGTAGCACTCACATCTACAGTGATGAAATGCTTTGAGAGGTTGGTCATGACTAGTCCAAACTCCTTCCTCAGCAAGGACCTGGACCCATTGCAATTTGCCCATCACCACAATAGGTCAACAGCAGACGCAATCTCAGTGGCTCTTCACATGGCTTTAGACCAGCTGGACAACACGAGCACCTATGTCAGGATGCTGTTCATTGACTACAGCTCAGCATTTAATACCATCATTCCCACAATCCTGATTGAGAAGTTACAGAACCTGGGCCTCTGTACCTCCCTCTGCAATTGGATCCTCAGCTTCCTAACCTGAAGGCCACAATCTGTGTAGATTGGTGATAACATGTCCTCCTTGCTGACGATCAACACTGGCGCACCTCAGGGGTGTGTGCTTAGCCCACTGCTCTACTCTCTGTATATACATGACTGTGTGGCTAGGCATAGCTCAAATACCATCTATAAATTTGCTGATGATACATCCATTGTTGGTAGAATCTCAGGTGGCGACGAGGTGTACAGGAGTCAGATATGCCAACTAGTGCAGTGGTGTCACGGCAACAACCCGGCACTCAAAGTCAGTAAGACGAAAGAGCTGATTGGACTTCAGGAAGGGTAAGACGAAGGAACACATACCAATCCTCATAGAGGGATCAGAAGTGAAGAGAGTGAGCAGCTTCAAGTCCCTCAATGTTAAGATTTCTGAGGATCTAACCTGGTCCCAACATATTGATGTAGTTATAAAGAAGGCAAGACAGCAGCTATACTTTGTTAAGAGTTTGAAGAGATTTGGCATGTCAACAAATACACTCAAAAACTTCTATAGTTGTACCATGGGGAGCATTCTGACAGGCTGCATCATGTCTGGTATGGAGGGGCTACTGCACAGGACTGAAAGAAGCTGCAGAAGATTGTAAATCCAGTCAGCTCCATCTTGGGTAGTAGCCTACAAAGTACCCAGGACATCTTCAGGGAGTGGTGTCTCAGAAAGGCAGCGTACATTATTAAGGACCTCCAGCACCCAGGGCATGCCCTTTTCTTACTGTTACCATCAGGTAGGAGGTACAGAAGCCTGAAGGCACTCACTCAGTGATTCAGAAACAGCTTCTTCCCCTCTGCCATCCGATTCCTAAATGGACATTGAATCCTTGGACACTACCTCACTTTTTTTAATATACAATATTTCTGTTTTTGCATTTTTTCATCTATTCAATATATGTAATTGCTTTATTTGTTTATTTATTATCTTTTTATCTTCCAGATTATGTATTGTATTGAATTGCTACTGCTAAGTTAATGAATTTCATGTCACATGCCGGTGATAATAAACCTGATTCTGTATGGGTTTTCATAGGTTCTATTATTTTCTTTATTTTGCTCTAAGTGACCTTGCACTCAACATCAGTAAAACCAAGGAATTGATTGTGGACTTCAGAAAGGGGAAGTCAAGGAAACACACACACACACACAAGTCCTCATTGAGGGATCAGCTGTGGGAAGAGTGAGCTGCTTCAAGTTTCTGGATGTCAACATCTCTGAAGATCTATCTTGCCCCCAACATATTGATGCAATTACAAAGCAGGAATGACAGCGGCACGAAGCGTTGACTGTACTTTTCCAGAGAAGCCGCCTGGCCTGCTGAGTTCCTCTAGCATTTTGTGTGTGTTGCTTTGATTTCCAGCATCTGCAGATTTTCCCTTGTTTATGACAACGGCTATATTTCATTAGGGCTGAAGAGAATTTTTGTGTCACCACAGACACTCGCAAATTCCTACATAAACCGTGGAGAGCATTCTAACTGGTTGCATCACCGTCTGGTATAGAGGGGCCACTGCACGGGATTGGAAAAAGCTGCAGGAAGTTGTAAATTCAGCCAGCTCAATCACGGACACTCACCTCCCCAGCACCGAGGACATCTTCAAAAGGCCATGCTTCGTAAAGGCGGCATCCAATGTTAGGGATCCCCATCAGCCAGAACATGCCCTCTTCTCATTGCTACCATCAAGGAGGAGATACAGAAGCCTGAAGGCACCCACTCAGTGATTCAGGAACAGCTTCTTTCCTTTCATCATTAAATTCCTGAATGGATATTGAACCCATGAACACCACCTTACTACTTTATTTTTGTTCCCTTTTTGTATTACTTAATTAATTATTATTATTATATACCATTTATATATTATATATAATTTATCATTGTAATTTATAGATATTTTTATGTACTGCTGCCACCAAACAAGGGAGCTATGGGAGCATAGTGGTTAGCACAACACTGTTATGTCTCAGGACATTCTGGATTTCAAAGTTCAATTCCGGTACGATTCTGTAAGGAGTTTCTGTATATCTTCACCGTGAAATGCATGGGTTTGTCCCTGGCCCTCTGGTTTCCTCCCACAGTCCAAAGACATGCCAGGTATATTAATTGCCTATTGTAGATTGTCCTGTGACTTGTTTAGGGTTAACCTGGTTTGTTGGGGGTTGATGGGGGCAGTGTGGCTCAAAGGGGCAGAAGGGCCTACTCTACACTGCATCACTAATTAAAATAAACAAACAAATTTCATGACAAATGCCAGTGTTCCACCTACAGAGAAAGTGCAGCACAGGCAAACAACAAGCAAGGCAGATTGTGAGGTCAGGATTCCACCTTATTGGACTAGGAGACTGTTCAATAGGCTTATAACAGCAAGATAGAAGTGTTCTAGAGCCTGGTGAAATGTGCCTTTAGGCGCTTGCATCTTGTCCCTATTGGGAGCGGGAGAAGAGTGAATGTCCAGGGTCGTTAGGGCTTTGATTAGTCAGGGTGTGAAAGGGTATGGGGAGAAGATATGTAATGAGAGGGAAATGGATCAGCCATGGTGAAATGGTGGAGAAGACCTGATGGGCTGAATGGCCTAATCCTGCTCTGATGTCTTATGGACTGGTGGGAAGTGCAAGGGGAGATGGTTGGGTAAGTGAAGGATAAAATGGAAGAGTTACTCAGTGTGCCTTGTCTGCAGAGCCTCAGCTATCCACAAGTTAGAAAAGCTCTGATAAAGGGCTTTGAAAGACTCCCCTCTTCGACAGAGATATAGACAGGAGAAAGTAGTAACCGCGGTGGAGGAACATCCAGTCAGATTGTCAGAGAGGTTTTAACGATTAGCATGAAAGATTGGCTGTATTTGTCACATGTACAATGAAATGTACAGTGAAACGCGTCAAATCAAATCAGCGAGTGTTGTGCTGGGACAGCCCATAGGTGTTGCCATGGTTCCAGCACCAGTGTAGCAGGTCCACAACTCGCGAACCTGAACTGTGTGTTGTTGGAATATGTGAGGGAACTGGAGCACCAGACGGCCACAGGGAGAATGTGCGAACTCCTTACAGACAGCGGTGGGAATTGGACCTCTGGTCTTACAGCTGGGACTATAAAGCAATGCACTAACTACTGCACTATCGTGTAATGGAATTATGTCCATTTGTCTCAGGAAGAGTGAAAACACCCAGGACATGATACTTCATTGGAGCATCATCTTACACATTAATTTAAGATTCTGGAGCAGAATTAGGTCATTCTGACAATCAAGTCAGCTCAGCCATTCTATCATGGCTGATATATTATCCCTCCTGCCTTCTCCCTGTAACCTTTGGAACACACACAAAATGCTGGAGGAACTCAGCAAGCCAGGCAGCATCAATGGGAAGGAGTAAACAATTGAAGTTCCGGGCCGAGACCCTTCATCGGGAGCCTGCAACCTTTGAATGCCCTGATTGATCAAGAACCTATCAACCTCCACTTTAAGTGTATCGAATGACTTACCCTGCACAGATCCACACTGATCTACCTCCACAAACACCAGGGACCCTCCAGTCTTTCACCCGCGTGGGAAGGGGCTTGTTCTCTCTAAGCCGCATGGCCGCGCAGTAACCGAAATGCTCCCATGCACGTAGTCTTTGTTGCCGCACATCTGGAACTTTCTTAACGTTTAAACGTTTCTCTCCACTACTGGGTTATTGTTTTAATTTCTTTTTCAATTTTAGAGACACAGCGCAGACCGAGCCCACCGAGCCACACATCCAGCAACCCACCTCCTCCACCCTAGGACAATTTACCAAAGATTAATTAACCAGTACATCTGGTTCGTCAAAGGTTAACTAACCAGTACGCCTTTGGAACTTCAAGGTTCGACATGTTGTGCGTTCAAAAATGTTCTTCTGCACGCCAATGATGTAGCACATGGTTATTTGAGTTACTGTTGCCTTCCTCTCAGCTTGAACCAGTCTGGCCGTTCTCCTCTGACCCTCTCTCATTAATGAGGTGTTTTTGCCCACAGAACTGCCAATCACCGGATGCTTTTTTTTTTGGTTTTTTTTGCACCGTTCTCTGTAATCTCTACAGAGTGCTGTGTGTGATAATCCCAGGAGATCAGCAGTTTCTGAGATACTCAAACCACCCCATCTGGCACCGACAATCATTCCAATAATCAAAGTCACTTTGATCACATTTCTTCCCCATTCTGATGTTTGCTCTGAACAACAACTGAACCTCTTGACTATGTCTGCATGCTTTTATGTATTGAGTTGCTGCCACGTGATTGGCTGAATCAATACTTGCTTTAATGAAGTGTACAGGTATACCTAATAGAGTGGCCACTATGTGTATTTTTCTGCTCCAAAATACTCCAATGATTTTTCTACTCCAAAAGGAAGTTAAACGATTTGTAAATAAGACAAGTTATTATGAGCTAACCAATCCATTATCTATTCAACTAAACAGTTTAAAATTTAGAGATTTTGTAGATTTTAAAATAATACAAATTATGTATAAAGTAAAAAATGGACAGCTACCATGAAGTATCCAAAAGTTGTTTAAAATGAGAGAAAGTCAACATGATTTGAGAGGAACATGTATTCCAAAAATTCCAAAAACATTCCAAAAAGAAAGGATAAGAACAAATGTTAAAAATCATTGTATTTCAGTCCGAGGAGTGAATCTATGGAACAGTTGTAGTGAGAATTTAAAAACATGCACCACACTTAATGAGTTTAAAAAGTTATTTAAAAATTATTTAAGGAACAAATATAAAATGCATGATTTAAAATGAATGGGGGTAATATAAATAAATGATATTTGGAATTGGATTTTGTGTTAAAAGATTACAACATTTTTTGTTTTTGATGTGATGATTGAGGCCAAATATGTTGTTGTATAAGTAAGAGGGGTAGGTGTAATAAACTGTAGCTTCTGCCTATACCCTTTTGGTCTGGTTTAATTAATATCTATGTCTTTTTATTGTAATTTTTGTCCTACAAAATCATCATTGTAAATGATGCTTTCTGTTATGTTTGTACAGACCAAAATAAATTAATTTCATTCATAATTTAATTTCATTATCACTGTGTCCAAATCCTGGAGCTCCCCACCCAACTGTTCCTGGGAACATCCGAATTAGGAAAACAGCAACAATTAAGGAAGGTATATCTCCATCAGAGCAATTAGGGATGGGTGGTGCATGCTGCGGTCTTTCTTGTGTGGACTATATACTATGCATGAATTCAGCAATGAAGGGGTTACCTCAGATCCCCATGTGTCCATCACTATTAGTGTCGTGTCCTCTCCATCGACTGTTAGAGTTCGCTCATATGTCTCCTCTGCAAGAGAGCAGCAACACACAATGATCAAGACTAAATCCAGCAAGGGTGGTGTTTGGTGAGTCACAGAGTCCTATTCCCACTCTAGGCTTTGAGCGTAAAATTACTTGGGTGCAGGATATTTGCTGGCTATTTGATATGGCATTAAAGTAAAGCTTTAATGGGTCACAGGTGGACCGAAATGGTTCTGTTATTCTGAAAAAGAATGAGGGAATCCTCTGTTAGTGGTTGCGTCTGGTATGGAGGGCCCACTGAAGGGGGAGAAAGATGCAGGAAGATTGTAAACTCAGCCAGCTCCATCGTGGGCACTAGTTACCCCAGCATCCAGGACACCTTCAAAACGAGATGCTCAAAAAGACAGCATCCCTCATTAAGGACCCTAATCACGTGCCCTCTTCTCATTGCCACCATTAGGGAGGAGGTACAACAGCCTGAAGACACACAGTCAGTGATTCAGGAACAACTTCTTCCTCTCTGCCATCAGATTTCAGAATGCACACTGAACCCATCAACACCACTTCCTCACTACCTTTTTCCTCTCGTTTTGCACTACTTATTTAATTTATATTTTAATAGATATTTTTATTGTAATTTATAGTTGTTATTATGTATTGTATTGTACTGCTGACAACAAATTTGACGACATGTCAGTGATAATAAACCTGATCCCAATTTTCATAGTTCGCTGCGTTCCGCTCTTTGCTCTCCCCACTTTCCCTGTTACTCCAACCAATTTGTTTAAAAGATTAGCTTTATTTGTTATATATACATTGAAGTACACAGTGAAATGCCTCACATGTTGAATATATCAGCGAGGATTGTGCCGGGCTCAGTCCACAACTTGCTAACACTAACCCATCGGACTGTGGGAGGAAACCCATGCGGTCATGGGGAGAACATACAACCTCCTTAAAGACACCTGTGGGAATCGAACCCCTGTCTTACAACTGGTGCTGTAATAGTATTACATTATTGTGTAGCTTGTATCTCCCTTGTACCAGTCTGATGGAGGGTTCCTGACTCGAAATGTTAAATGCTTCTCCTTTCGTAAACAATGTCTGACCTTCTGAGGTTGCCTGGCATTTTTTGTCTCAGTCCCGATCCCCCCCTTTCCCTGTGGCCTCAACCAATATTTATGCCTCAAGAAAGATCTTTGAAACAGATTATCAGCCATGACCTCGAGGTTGTTAGTGGGAGCTTGTTGGACGTGTAGATTGGCTGCCTACATTGATTATACATCTGGTGTACTTCAATGGCTGTATAGTGTAGGGACAGAGTCAATGAAGTACAAGTCCCTCTTTACCTTTTCTGTGTTGTGGGCATCATTCAACATCTCATATCCATACCCACTCGGTCAAGGAAACTAGGGTAGTGCAGGAGTGTAGTGCTCAGCATTAAGCTTTGCAGTGCCAGTTGTAAGATCAGGGTTCAATTCCCACCACTGTCTGTAAGGAGCTTATACGTTCTTCCTGTGATCATGTCTGGGATTCCTCAGGTGCCTCTTGACCATGTCTGCAGGCTCGTGGAGAAATTACTTTAGTCAGAGGGTGGTAAATCTGTGGAATTTGTTGCCATATGCGGCTGTGGAGGCCAAGTCATTGGGTGCATTTAAGGCAGAGATAGATAGGTTCTTGATTAGCCAGGACATCAAAGAGTATGGGGAAAAGGCAGGGGAGTGGGGATGACTGGAAGAATTGAATCAGCCCATGATTGAATTGCTTGATTAATCTATTGGAGTTTTTCGAGGATGTAACCAGGAAGTTAGACAGGGGAGATCCAGTGGATGTAGTGTACCTCGATTTTCAGAAGGCATTTGATAAGGTCCCACATAGGAGATTGGTGGGTAAAATCAGAGCTCATGACATCGGGGGGACGACATTAACATGGATAGAAAACTGGTTGGCAGATAGAAAGCAAAGGGTAATGGTGAATGGGTGTTTCCCGGAATGGCAGGTGGTGACTAGTGGGGTGCCACAGGGCTCGGTATTGCGACCACAGCTGTTTATGATTTATGTCAACGATTTAGATGAAGGCATTGAGAATAACATCAGCAAGTTTGCTGATGGTACTAAGCCGGGTGGCAGTGTGACATGTGATGAGGATGTTAGGAGAATTCAGGGTGACTTGGATAGGCTGAGTGACTGGGCAGATACTTGGCAGATGGCGTTTAATGTGAATAAGTGTGAGGTTATCCACTTTGAGAGTAAGAACAGGAAGGCAGATTATTATCTGAATGGTGTAGAGTTAGGTAAGGGAGAAATACAAAGAGATCTAGGAGTCCTTGTCCATCAGTCACTGAAGGTGAATGAGCAAGTGCAGCAGGCAGTGAAGAAGGCTAATGGAATGTTGGCCTTTATTACAAAGGGAATTGAGCAAGGAAATCCTTTTGCATTTGTACAGGGCCCTGGTGAGACCATATCTGGAGTATTGTGTACAGTTTTGGTCTCCAGGGTTAAGGAAGGACATCCTGGCTATAGAGGAAATGCAGCGTAGATTCAAGAGGTTAATTCCTGGGATGTCCGGACTGTCTTACACAGAGAGATCAGAGAGACGGGGCTTGTACACGCTGGAATTAAGGAGATTGAGAGGGGATCTGATTGCAACATATAAGATTATTAAGGGATTGGACAAGATAGAGGTAGGAAATATGTTCCAGATGCTGGGAGAGTCCAGTACCAGAGGGCATGGTTTGAGAATAAGGGGTAGGTCATTTAGGACAGAGTTAAGGAAAAACTTCTTCTCCCAGAGAGTTGTGGGGGTCTGGAATGCATTGCCTCGGAAGGCAGTGGAGGCCAATTCTCTGGATGCTTTCAAGAAGGAGCTAGATAGGTATCTTATGGATAGGGGAATCAAGGGATATAGGGACAAGGCAGGAACCGGGTATTGATAGTAATTGATCAGCCATGATCTCAGAATGGCAGTGCAGGCTCAAAGGGCTGAATGGTCTACTTCTGCACTTATTGTCTATTGAATGGCAGAACAGGCTTGATGGGCCAAATGGCCTAATTATGCTCCTATGTCTCATGGTCTTAGTCAAGGATTGGCTGTGTTATGGAGTTTAATTCATATGTAGAAGTGGGAGGTGTACTTTAACAGTGAAAGGCAGGGGCCAGGGACATGTTGTAGAACAAAGGACCTTCAAGTCCAAGTACATGGTTCCCTCAAAGTGGATTCATTGGTGGACATGGTGGTGAAGGCATGCTGGCCTTCATCAGTCAGGGTATTGGGTATAAGAGTTGGAGGTTATTTTGCAATTATACAAGGTACTTGTGAGATTGTACTTGAAGTACTGTGTTCAGTTTTAGTCCCCCAGCTAGAAGAAAGATGCTATTAAGCTGGAAAGAATGCGGAAAAGATTTACAAGGATGTTGCCAGGACTCCAGAGTCTGAGGTATAGGGAGAGGTCAGATAATCCCGCTGGATCGTAGGGGGCTGAGAGGTGCTCCTGGAAACCACTCACACCCCCCCAACCTTAAGCTTATGGCCTCTAATTTCAGACACTTATATCTAAAACACATGAATGTGAGCAACCTATTCAGATGGGTGACACGGTAGTGTAGTGGTTAGCACAACACTTTACATTGCAGACAACCCGTGTTCAATTCCCGCTGCTGCCTGTAAGGAGTTTGCACGTTCTCCCTGTGACTGCGTGGAGGGGACACGGTAGTGTAGTGGTTAGCACAACACTTTACATTGCAGACAACCCGTGTTCAATTCCCGCTGCTGCCTGTAAGGAGTTTGCACGTTCTCCCTGTGACTGCGTGGATTTCCTCCGGGTGCTCCAGTTTCCTCCCACAGTCCAAAGGCTGTGGTAGCTTGATTGGTCATTGTAAACTGTCCCATGATTAGGTTAGGGTTAAATCGGGGGATTGCTGGGCAGCCCGGCTCAAAAGAACTGGGAGGACCTGTTCTGCACTGTATCTCATAAAATAAATAGATAAGTACCTCGTTAATTGGCTGGATGTTTAACTCTAACTGCTATTGCTGCTGTGGAATGTTGTTTCACTGCAGGACGGGCAGGAGTTGATGGTGGAATGTTGTTTCACTGCAGGACGGGCAGGAGCTGATGGTGGAATGTTGTTTCACTGTAGGACGGGCAGGAGCTGATGGTGGAATGTTGTTTCACTGCAGGACGGGCAGGAGCTGATGGTGGAATGTTGTTTCACTGTAGGACGGGCAGGAGTTGATGGTGGAATGCTGTGGGCTAGGCGAGAGCAGCTCATGGGAGCACTGGAGTATCAGTCTTGTTTAATTTGGAGATTCAGCACATTAACAGACCCTTCTGGCCAATGAGCCCACACTGCTCAATTACACCCCTGTGATCAATTAACGTACTAGTCATACATCTTTGAAATGTGGGAGGAAACCCAAGCACCTGGAGGAAACGCGCATGGCCACAGGGAGAACGTACAAACTCCTTACAGTCAGCGGCCGAATTGAATGCGGGTCAGTGGAGCTGAAATAAAGACAAGATATAGGAACTTTGGCCCATTGAATCCGCTATATCATTCCATCATGGCTGATCTATGGCCTCTTAGCCCCGTCCCCAGCTATCTCCCTATAACCTTGACACCCTGTCTAATCAAGAATCTCTCCGTCTCTGCTTTAAATACGTATAATGACTTGGCCTCCATAGCCATCTATGGCAATAAATTCCAGATTCACCACCCTCTGACTAAAGAAATTACTCCTCATCTCTGTCCTAAATGGAAGTCCCTCTATTCTGAAGCTATGTTCTCTGGTCCTAGACTCTCCTATGAAAGGAAACATCCTCTCTACATCCACTCTATCTCAGCCTTTCAGTATTCAGTAGATTTCAATTAGATCCCACCACATTCTTCTAAATTCCAGTGAGTTCATAAGCTCCTCAAATATTAACCCTTTCACTTCCAAGACCATGAACCTCCTTTCGACTTTTTCCAGTGCCAGTACTTCCTTTCTGAGGAATGGGGCCCAAAATTCACAATACCCCAAATGCGCTTTGACCAATGCCTTATAGCGCCTCAGGCAGTAATGTGATCGCTTTAAGTCAAGTATGATGCTCTCCTAAGGGATGTCGATCGGTGGATCTTCAGGTGGTAGCAGGGGCTGATCCAGGATCCATATTAGAGTGGATTCCCTTAATGGAGAATGTTTAATGTAGGGAGACTGATGCACGGGCAGCCACCAAACAGTCCTTGACGGATCGGGGTCAGGGCCCAGTGGCGTGGAACGCAGGACTGCAGATTCTTCACTACTGCAGTTTTCCTCTACCCTCACTGCCATTGTGATGTGACATCGTCTTCTGCCAGCTCCACCACTGAGGTCTTGGTTGGATCGCACTTTGTCTGGAACCTCTCCCTCTCCCTTGGGAGGCCCCACCAGGAATGAAGTGCCGGATGGCTAAACTCAAGACTGTATTGCTCTCGGGATCTCAGGAACTCAAAGGCCTCTCCACCACTTTTTTTTTGAGCTCTGAGGAATCATTTATTCGAAAGACATATGGGTTAGTAGGTTAATTAATCACACGGGTACAATTGGGCGGTGTGGGCTCGTTCGCCCCGAAGGGCCTGTTACTGTGCTGTATCTCTAAAATATTTTTTTAATAAACAGGTTTCAGGCTCATGTAGATTTTCAACATGAGTACTTGCAACACAATGATGGCCAGACAGACTATCGGCTTATTCGCTCACAAATGACCATCAAAATCATGAGGAAGAGTAGAGTGCAAAAGAAGCTGACTGCCCCAGGTTCAACATCCAGAGCTGAAAAGACAGCAAAGGTAGAACATCTCCAGGCTCCTTTCTGAAAGACTCCCAAAGCAGTAACCAAAGGACGTTGAAGCACGCATGACCAGCATCACTGACACGTGTAAAAACATCAGTGGATGCAAGACCGGGAAAAACAAAAATTGGTTTGATGAAAATAACAATGAAATGGAAGAGTTAGTCAACAGCAAAAGGAAAACGTTCTGTGCCTGGCTGAAGGACACCAACTGCAAGGTAAAAAGGGAAGCCCACTCCAAAGCTGAGGCTGTAGTCCAGCGTAGAGTCAGAGTCAGTGGTGGACTAAGGGGGGCCTAGAAATACAGCAGCTTGCTGACTGATGATGTCAGGGGTTTCTTTATTGCCACCAAGGCAGTGTATGGCTGTGGTGAACTACATATACCTGTCTGGACATGCCCCTCTGCTGACTGCTCCTGTGGCTCATCCCACAGACCCCTGTATAAAGGCGATAGGAGGCACAGACCCGGCCTCAGTCTCCAGGATGTTGTGTGATGGTCCCTTGCTGCTGATAGTGCTCTCTTCCAGCTGATAAAAGCCTATCCCTCGCCTCACGTCTCCGAGAGTTATTGATGGTACATCAATGGCCCAAACCCCCATCGCTCCAAAGATGGACAAAGGCTGCTAAAGGACAATGATGCCATCGATTCTCAATGAAAGGGACAGTTTCAGGAACTACTTAACCATAACACCACTGTTGACATTGAAGTGATTAACCAGCTCCCACAATGACCCATGACGGAGGACATGAGTAGGTCTCCTGGTATTATAGAACATAGAAATCTACAGTAGGTTACAGGCCCTTTGGCCCACAATGTTGTGCTGACTAGGTTACCTACTCCAGAGACTAAGTCACAGTAGCTTAAGACAGAAAGTTAGCTCAAAGCCATGATGGTATTTAGAAGTTGCACAAAATTCAATTTGCTTTGAACTTTGAACCTTTCATTGCTGTGACATTTCTTGCACTGACACATCAATTCAAATAAAACAACTCCATTTTCTTTTGCTAAGATTCCCCATTCTTATGCTTTTTGTTCTGAAACTATAAAAACTGATGAGCTGGAGATTCGCTTCTACCAAAGGAGGTGTAAGGTGCTCCTTCCCTCTGCCAGCCTGCAGGTCACCCTTAGGGGCACCTGTTTAACCCCCGGATCAGGGTCACATGAAGCTGTGGGAGCAGGTGGCGAACGGTTGTATGGGCAAGTGGTGTATATCACAAGTCCTGGTTATGCGACCACTGACACCAGGCAGACAATCTCTGAAGAGTATTGAGAATGGCCGGGTCACCTGCCTTGTAAAGATACTGCCCAGAAGAGGGCAATAGCAAACCACTTCTTGAGAAGAATGTGCCAAGAGCAACCACGGTCATGGAAAGACCATGATCACCCACATCATATGACACCGCACCTAACGAACGAGCGAAAGGACAACAGCAAGTGAAAGCATGGAACATGCCCAACAATCCCCAGAGAAGAAAGCCATAGCATTCCAACCTAGCCGTCCCAAATCTACTGGAGCAAGCAGGCCACAAATAGAATGTTGCTGAGCCACCAGCACGAGAGGATTTCTCAAGCTCTCCACGGGCAGGGTAACTGCTGATGCAACAGTGGGGAGAGGCAGTTGCTAAATTGGCCTTGAACTTGGGTTTAATTACAAACAGTGACTAGGTTGCATGCCTCAGGCTGTAAGTCAAAGCTTAACATGGCCGGTGGCTGGGATAACCTCTGGGTATCTTTAGCTTTTGTTTAAAAATACTTCTTAACTCATCATCTGGACCCGTGCTGGTGCTGTGGATGGAATTCTGTCTCTATTTTTGGCATCCAGAGCGAGCTATCTCGGGCCTGGTAGGTCTCCCTGCATTCTTTTTCTAGAGATAGTGCTCCCAGAGTGACATGTGGCCCTCCATTCCAGAGATACCAGAGGCCTCCCTGAAGCAACGTGAGAAGCGGGGGCAAGTTTTGAATTCACGGATTCCAAGCAAGATTCCACACTGGTAAGGTCAAATGTGGGGTGTTGCGCACAGTTCTGGTCAGAAAAGTTATAAAACTGAGAGTACAGAGAAATTTTGCAGTGCAGGGAGTGCAATAGAACTGAGGGATCTGGGAATTCAGATCATAATTCCTTGGAAGTGGCACTGCAGGTAGATAGGTTCATAAAGAGATCTTCTGGCATATTAGACCTCACAAATTAAAGTATTAAGTCCTGGAGTTACGATGTTATGTTGAAGGTGTATGAGACATTGGTGAGGCCTAATTTGCAGCAATGTGTGCAGTTCTGGTCACCTCCCTCCAGGAATGATCTAAATAAGACTGAAAAAATGTAGAGAAAATTTACGAGGATGTTGCTGGGGCTTGAGGATCTGAGTTATAGTAAAAGGTTAGGACTGTACTCCCTGGATAGTAGGAGGGTGAGGGGAGATTTGCTAGAGGTATACAAAATTATGAGGGGTATAGATGGGGTAAATACGAATAGGCTTTTTCCACCGAGGTTCTACCATCCTGTTGCGCTCACATCCATCATCATGAAGTGTTTCGAGAGGCTCGTCATGAGGCATATCAAGACCCTGCTGCCCCCCTCACTGGACCCCCTGCAGTTCGCGTACTGTCCCAACTGTTCAACAGATGACGCCATTGCCATCACCCTCCACCTGGCCCTAACCCACCTGGACAAAAAAGACTCGTACATCCGAATGCTGTTCATAGACTTCAGTTCAGCATTCAACACAATCATCCCTCAGAAACTGATTGGAAAGCTGAGCCTACTGGGCCTGAACACCTCCCTCTGCAACTGGATCCTAGACTTCCTGATTGGGAGACCTCAGTCAGTCCGAATTGGGAGCAGCATCTCCAACACCATCACACTGAGCACGGGGGCTCCCCAGGGCTGTGTGCTCAGTCCACTGCTGTTCACTCTGCTGACCCACGACTGTGCTGCAACACACAGCTCGAACCACATCATCAAGTTCGCCGATGACAGGACCATGGTGGGTCTCATCAGCAAGAACGACGAGTTAGCTTACAGATGGGAGGTGCAGCGGCTAACGGACCGGTGCAGAGCCAACAACCTGTCTCTGAATGTGAACAAAACAAAAAAGATGGTTGTTGACTTCAGGAGGGCACAGAGCGACCACTCCCTGCTGAACGTTGATGGCTCCTCAGCAGAGATCGTAAAAAGCACCAAATTTCCTGGTGTTCACCTGGCGGAGAATTTCACCTGGTCCCTCAACACCAGCTCCATAGCAAAGAAAGCCCAGCAGCGTCTCTACTTTTTGCGAAGGCTGAGGAAAGTCCATCTCCCACTCCCATCCTCATCACATTCTACAGGGGTTGTATTGAGAGCATCCTGAGCAGCTGCATCACTGCCTGGTTCAGAAATTGCACCATCTCAGACTGCAAGACCCTGCAGCGGATAGTGAGGTCAGCTGAGAAGATCATCGGGGTCTCTCTTCCTGCCATTACAGACATTTACACTACACGCTGCATCTGCAAAGCAAACAACATTATGAAGGACCCCACACACCCCTCATACAAACTCTTCTCCCTCCTGCCGTCTGGGGAAAGGCACCAAAGCATTCGGGCTCTCATGACCAGACTATGTAATAGTTTCTTCCCCCAAACCATCGGATTCCTCAATACCCGGAGCCTGGACTGACACCAACTTACTGTCCTCTACTGTACCTATTGTCTTGTTTATTATCTATTGTAATGCCTGCACTGTTTTGTGCACTTTATGCAGTCCTGGGAAGGTCTGTAGTCTAGTGTAGTTTTTGTACTGTTTCATGTAAGCACCATGATCCTGAAAAACGTTCTCTCATTTTTAATGTGTAGTGTACCAGCAGTTATAGTCGAAATGACAATAAAAAGTGACTTGACTTGACTTGACTTGGGTGAAACATGAACTAATGGTCATAGGTTAAAGGTTAAAGGAGAAAAATTTAAGGAGAACCTCTTCACTCGGGGGTGGGGGGGGGGGTGAGTGTGTGGAACGAGCTGCCAGTGGAAGTGGTGGATGTGTGTCGATTCCAGCATTTAAGGGAAATTTGTATTAGTACATGGAATGGAGGGGCATGGAGGGTGATGGCCCAGAGACTGGTTGATGGGACTAGGCAAAATAACAGTTCAGTGTGGACTAGATGGGCCAAAGGGCCTATTTCTGTGCTATAGTACGGCTCTATAAGTAACTTACATTTAGATGTCTAAACTCTACTCTACAGAATTTCAAAGTCCTGAAGGGTTTAATTGAGATGGAAAAAGGGGATTTGCTTTCATTAGTGTGGAGACCAGAGGAAGTAGGTGTGATCTAACGTGAGAGATGTCATCACACAAGAGTAGATATTCCAACTCCAGAAATACCATGGAAGCAGGAAAAGGAAATGGGATGGTGTACTAGAGTGGGAAAGGAAAATAGCAGAATAGGATTGGAACTAACTCTGACGAGATTGCTTTCAGGGAAATAGTAGGAACATAATGGTCCAGAAATGGTGGCATGATGTGCTGTTGAGGAGGCTTGTCACCAAAGACTCCAGCAAATTCTACAGATGCACATCGGAGAGCATTCTGATTGCATAAACTGTCTGGCATTCAGGAGCCACTGCACAGAATCAGAAAAGCTGCCAAGGGTTGTAATCTTAGCCAGCCCCATCACTGGAACTAGCCACCCCCCCCACCCCCCACCTTCAAGGAATCTTCAAAAGGTAATGCCTCAAAAAAGCAGCATCCATCATTAAGGACCCTTAGCATCTCAGTTATTCCCTCTTCTCATTACTACCATCACGAAGGCCCACATGCAACACTTGATCAGCCTCTTCCCCTCTGCTGTCAGGCTTCCAACAGTCCAAGAACACCACCTTACTGTATTTTTAAATACTGTAATTTATAATATCTTTTATGTATTACACTGTGCTGCTGCCACAATACAACAAATATCATGAAATATATCAGAGGTGTAATAAATCCAGTTCTGATTCTGTAATGTATGGCCTTTACGCAGTGAGGTAACAAAAGCTTTATCAAAGAAACTTCACATCAAGGCCCTACAAGGAGACATTCTCTACACGTGGTTAAAAGCTTTGTTCAGAGAAGGTGGTTTTAAGTTCTTTAGGGTAGTGGGGTGCGGTGGGGTGAGAGGGAGAGAACATGAATGTAGTAGAAAAACTTAGGGAGGGAACTCTGAAATGTAGGACTTAGAGCTGGCATTTCCAATCTTTCACCTCTGACTTTCGAAGTTTCAAAGGAGGAATCTGCTTCGGTTTTCCCTAATTTATTGAGTTGAAAGGAAACATCTTCAATATCTTCAGGCAGCTATTTTTATTTGACTCGTCAGGAATCAAATCTCCAAAGAATTTACTTTGCAAACAGTGGAATTATTTGTGGTTAACACAAAGAGGCACATTGCTAAAATTCTAGATTTCCCTGCGGACTGCCCAATAGAAAAGCTCATTAATTTGGAACATGCTCTTCATCAAAAGTTAAGCTAACACTTTGAAACATTTTCCATTGCAGTGGTCTGAAGTGAGGCTGGAGAAAGGCCCCAGCAGTTATTAATTGCCTTGTCATCCCCGGTTTCCCGAAGCCTTGAGACCTTTCAGCAAACCCTGACCTTTTGCTCACTGAAATATAACAGCCAACTTCACAAAGAATGCAGCTTCTAAATCTCCCAGGTTTCTTCAAAATATAAAGAAAAACTCCTTCATTTTTCTTAGCCTCAGAAATGTTCATCATCCTCTGCCATTCATTCCACCTGGTGTCCCTCTCCCATTCTTTCTTTCTTCACAAGACCCACCCTCAAAATGCCATGAGTCTTTGCTCACTCACTCCTGGACCCACTATTCAATCTTTAATTACACCACTGTGGATTTCTATAATATTATGCATTCAACATCAATGATGACATCTCTCTCAAGTGATATTATTATATAAAAGAATCAGGAACAACAGTGTCTTGAGTCTGAGTGGAGATCTGAAAGAAGTTTAAGAGATTTTAAGGGGCATACATAGAGCATATATAACTGGTGGTGGGTTATGTGTGTAGTTATGTCTCTACCAAAGGAGGTGTAAGGCAGTCCTACCATCCGCTAGCCTACAGGTCACCCTTGGGCACCTGCTTAGACCCCCGATCAGGGTCACGTGAAGTCATGGGAGCAGGTGGTGGATGGTTGTATGAGCAGCCGGTGCAAATCACAAGTCCTGGTTATGCAACCACTGACACCAGGCAGACAATCTCTGAAGAGTATTGATAATGGCTGGGGTCACCCACCTTGTAAAGGCACTGCCTGGGAGAAGGCAACGACAAACCACTTCTGAAAATAAATTTGCCAAGAACAAACACGGCCATGAGACCATGATTGCCCACGCTGTACGATGATGATGGCATACGGATTTGGCCCCCTTATATAATAAAATATGTGCTGGCATTGGAGAAGGTACAGAGGATGATTCTGGGAATGAAAGTGTTAACGTTGTACAACATGGCACACAACAAATGATATAGAATATGTACACTCAACATTGTTTCCCAGGATTGACATATCTAATATGAGCAGACATGCATTTAATGTGAGAGGAAGGAAGATTTTTTTTAATAAACACAGAGTGTGTTTCATGTCTGGAATGTGCTGTCAGGGGTGGCAGCAAAATTGATGAAGGCATTTAGCAGGTTCTCAGGTAGGCACATGACTGGAGGGATATGGGCATTGTGTAGGCAGAAGAGATCAGTTTAGTAGATAATTAATTACTAGCTGAATTAGTTTGGCACATCATAGGCCTAGTCCTGAGCTGTACTGTTCAATATTATTGTTGTTGAACTTCCACCCTCTAAAGTCAATTTAGAACAGGCGTTCCCAACCTTATTTATGCCATGGACCTTGACCATTAACTGAGGGGTCTGTATTGGGAATACTTGTTTTAGAGTCTTAGACAAATCACAAGAATAGACCCTGCAGCCCATCACGTCTACACTAACTCACCAAGCATCCAGTTACACTAATCCTATGTAACACTCTGTAAGTTTTCACTGCTAATGTAATGGCTTCTCTGTAGCAGTTTGGGTGGGTTATGACTGGAAATAACGGTGCACATTAGCCAATGAGTGGGATGTTGCTCTTCCTTGTGTGTCTGGGAGCCAGGAATTCGGGGTCTTTTGCCGGGGAGAGATGAGGAGAGAAGACGCGAATGGAGAGAGTTGGTAGACCACCGGATGGAGTGGATGTGGAGCGAGGGTCCGAAGGTCAGCGACAATCAGAGGAGGTCAATGGTGGACAAACGGCCTTATCGGTGAGCTCCAACTTTGTGTATGAGACTGTTTCATGAGAATGGACCCTTTTGTCTTTTTTTCGTTTTCTTTACTAACCATGTAGTCAAATTAAGAATTATAAAGCTCAATTGTTTAATCGCATATTGTGTACTGTTTATTATTTCGTGGTACTGATTTGTAACAGGGGACACATCGTGCAGAATCCGTCCAAACGAGATTTCTTAAGTTTGGCTAGGCCGGGGGGGTGGTGGGGTTGCTATCATCCCCTATATTAAGCCGCAAGCCAAAGTGAGAGTTACACCTATACTAATCCCATTTTTGATCATGCCTACGTTCCTATCAACTTCCCCCAGGTTTTATCACTCACATACATATCGGGAGAAATTTTCTGTGGGCAATTAACCTGACAACTCGCACATTTGCTTGGAAGAAGTGCTCACAAAGTGCTGGAGAAAATCAGCAGGCCAGGGAGCAGCTATAGAAAAGTGTAAGCAGTCAACATTTCCGGACGAGACCTTTTTTTTTGGAGTGTCGTTTTGATTAATTTTGTCAGGGTGACGATGTGGGGAATTTATTGATCTCAGTAGGTGCACGACGTGCTTGTTGTCACAGCGAGTACAAACGTCAGCAAATCACGTTGTGGTTCTGAATATTCAGGTTAGCCACATTTGCAATTTGCCTGTCCAAATGTCACTTGTGAACTTTGTAACAGTACAATCTACCACTTCCTCCAGCAGCTTGTTCCAGGTATCTACCACCCTCCATATGAAAAAGTTATCCCTCAGGTCCACTATAAATCTTTCTCCTCATATGCCCTCTAGTTTTAGACTCTCCGACCCTGGGGAAAAGACTGTGATCAGCTACATTAATCGTGCCCCTCATTATTTAGAAAACCTCTACAAGGTCACGCCTCAGCTGCCTATACCACAAAGAAGAAAATACCAGCCTATCCAGTCTCTCCCCACAACACAAGCCCTCCATTCCCAGCCATGTCCTTGTGAATTTTCTCTGCATCCTTCTCAGCTTAATGACATCCTCATGGTCCACCGCCCTCTCTAATCAGAGTTCTTCAGCCCTTCACCTCTTCTACCTATCCCCTCGCAACTCTTCACTTCATACCCACTTCCCCACCTACCCAACCAACTACCCCTCACCAGGCTTCACCGACTGGCTGTCATCTGCCAATTTGTACTTCTTCCCTCCACCCCCCCACCTTCTTATTATGGCCCCCTTCCCTTCCAGTCTTGATGAAGGGCCTCAGCCCAAAATGTCCACTGTTTATTTCTCTCCATTTATGCTGCCTAACCTGCTGAGTTCCTTCAGCATTGTGCCAGAGTGTGTGTGTGTGATGCTCCAGATTTCCAGCATCGGCAGAGCCTCTTGCGTTTATGACATCCTTCATACAGCCAAGCAAGCAGAACTGTATACCAGTCCTCCAAATGTGGCCTCACCAACATCTTGGACACCTTGTCTAGGACATGATGTCCCCAGTCTTGAGCACCACATACATAACTCCGTCGGTCAGGCAGCATCTATAGAAGTGAATAGTCAGTCGACGTTTCGGGCCAAGATTCTTCTTGGTGTAGCACTTCTGCAGCCAGTAGGGAGATTAATGGGGAGGGCCGAATGGACCTCCCTTCAATGATAGAGGGAGTAGAAAGCAGAGAGTCCTAACTCTTGTGTTCAGTTCTTATATGGTTACCGGGGCTTCTACTTCTACTTCTGCAGATCTGTCTGACCATGGGACTATGATAAGATGTTTATTCTAGATGTATAAGCTCTTGGGGATTAGGTGGAACAGGGTCAGCTCTGCTATGATTCACCTCCCACAGCAGACGACTTGGCCCGTGCCGTGGGTCAATATATTTAAAGCCTGCTCCCAGAAATGCTGAAGGTTCAGTTCTTCAGTCCTGCACCTTGTACAGCCATCAGTGGTATCAGCATAACATATTTATAGAAATGATGCATACATAGCTCCAACTTCTCTAGCTGCCCCTATTTCTGGTCTGGCTAGCTATTTCCTCCTGTGCCCTGTTGCCATGCTCTGCACTCCTCGAGTGAGATTGCAAACTTTCTTTTTTAAAAATGTGGCTGAAATTTCCATCATAGAAACAGATATGGGTCTGTGGTTTTGCTCCATGCCTGCTTTCCCCTCCCCTACTCCCTCTGAATAGGCCTCTGACCCTTTCCCTTTTGCCCGTCTGGAAAGGACCTGTGTGGTGCTTTGGGCCCCTTGTCTCAATGGTTCTAAAGTCTAGCCACTCGCAGAGTAATTAATTAGGGGTCCCCTCTCACCTCTTCTCTCTTGCCCAGCACTTTCTCCCATGGTCCACTGTCCTTTCCTATCAGATTCCTTCTTCTTCAATACTTTACCCCTTCCACCTATCACCTCCCAGCTTCTTACTTCATCCCCACTCCCCCACCCACTCAATTTCCCCCACTCCCCCATCTTCTTATTCTAGCTTCTACCTCAGACCTGAAGAAGGGCCTTGGTCTGAAATGTTGACTGATTATTCATTCCTATCGATGCTGCCTGGGCTGCTGAGTTCCTCCAGCATTTTGTGTCTGTTGCCATGGAAGCTATGTCCCTTGTTTGGGCAATCAGAATAAGGGAGGATGACTTTAAGTATGGAGTAGACTTCTCAGATATTCAAAGTGTAAGGTACATCTTCAAATGGATGACTGCATGAGTTTTAAGGTGGTGGGGGAGGGGGAGAGGTGGAGGTTTGAAGGAGATGTGAGGGCCAAGTTCTTTTTTGTGTTATATATAAATGTAGAGAGTGACTGATGCCAAGAATGGGTTACCAGGGGCAGTAGTGGAAGCAAACGGTTTGGCGGAGTTTAAGGGGCTTTTAGATGTGAGGTGAGGGTTTCTATCAGTCTGAGTTGACCATGGACATTGTGACCTAGCTGTTTAGATACGCAAGCCTGGGCAGTATGATATGGAGAGCAAGATGTTGCCCATGTAGCAGGCTCCCCCTCTCCGCCCAAAGGAAGGGCAGAGACCGATACAGCTTTGTACCAGCAGCATCGCAGGAGTTGCCAGTCAGTAGGACTGACTTAGTATCATTTTTTGCTCTCGGGGTTTACTTCCAAACCCTTCCCCATGAGTGGTGTAGCTGCAAGGCAGCGGAGGTTTGAGATCCGAGTTTTCCTTCGAGATGAGCTGTCAACCATGGCTGACGAGCCTCATCTGCCCGAAGCGACTGGTTTTAAGGCACCAGTAGCCCGCCTCTGCCCCTTCTCCGGTCAATAGAAACATTTCCACCGGGCTTCGTAGCTAAGCCACACGTGAAGACCGGGAGCTGGACTTGGTTGTCAGAGGCTATTTGAGGCACACATCATTGGGAGCATTTAGTAGGTAGTGGGAGCTTGTCCTTATTACCACCCCGGTTATGACAACCTTCTTAGGTAAACACGTGAATATCAAGGGAGTGGAGGGATATGGATGATACACAGGAGGAGATCATTGAGTATAAATTGGCATGGAGATTGGCAGGACATTGTGGGTCAAATGACCTGTCCAGTGACGTACTGTTCTATGTTCTACCTTCTCCAGTCTGTGGGAGTCTGGATGTTGGACACCAAGGGAAAAGATGGAAACGACTTTGTTGAGGTAGAACATAGGAGTCAGAATATAGAACATTACAGCAGAGTACAGGTTCTTCAACCCATGATGATGTACGGACCTTTTAACCTACTCCAAGATCAATCTAAGCTTTTCCTCCCACATAGCCCTCTGCTTATCTATCATCCACATAACCATCTAAGAGTTTCGTAAGTGGCCCTTACATGTCTGCCTCCACCACCACCCACAGCGGTGCACTCCACACACCATCACTGTGTCAAAACCCACCTCGGGCATCTACACCTTCCTCCATCTCCTCTGGTATTCACCATTGCCTGGGAAAAGGTGCTGGATGTCCATTCTATCTATGCCTCTTATCGTCTTGTACACCTCTATCAAGTTGCCTCTCCTCCTCCTTTGCTCCAAAGAGAAAAGCCCCAGCTTGCTCAAGCTTTCCTCATAAGAAATGCTCTCTAATCCAGGCAGCATCATGGTAAACCTCCTCAGCACCCTAAATATGGAACATTAGCAGGAGACTAAGCCAATGTAGTGAAGCCACGATCGAGTGGAAAATTGATTGTACAAGTTAGAGGGGCTGAACAGCCTCCTCCTTTCCCAGGTTTCCCAATCTTGCCTCCTGTGTTCTCGCCGTGAGCATCCTGAATCCCCGCAAAGACGTTGACCAGGCTGGTCTTGCCCACTCCAGAGTCGCCAAGGAGGAGCACCCGGAAGGTGCCACAGCCAGAGTCCTCGCTGGATACGTCGGAATCCGCCGAGTCGGACGACCAGCCACTCCGCTCCCTCTCCGACGGCTGGCACGAGACAGAGTACCCCAGCCGAGGTCTGCCAGGTCGGTCCGGGCAGGCTGCCAGCTCCCTCTCAGTGGTCAGGCTGTGGACGGGGTGGGCGTGCTGATGAGACGAGGGCACAGGGGAACTGGCACGCCTCTGAAGCACAGTGTGGCCGGTGCTTCTCTGTGTGTTGAGAGTCATCTCAGCGTGGCTGGCAGAAAGGGAAAGTGAAGAACATTAGAGCAAGGCAAACTCCACAACAACCTCTGGTATTTTACCTTTAAAATGATCTTATTTACTAGAATCAGATTTAATATCACCAGCCTACAGTATGTCACAAAATGTGTTGCTTTGCAGCAGCAGTGTAGTGAAATACATACAAACAAACCATACATAAAAAGAATTCACCCCCTTGGATATTTAATTTTTTATTGTTTTACATCACTGAATCACAGTGGGTTTAATTTGGCTTTTTTGATACTGATCAACAGAAAAAACTCTTTTGTGCCGAAGTAAAAACAGATCTGTACAAAGTGATCTAAATGAATTACAAATATAAAACACAAAATAATTGATTGCGTAAGTATTCACCCCTTTAATATGACACACCAAACCATCACTGGTGCAGCCAACTGGGTTTAGGAGTCACATATTTAGTGAAATGGAGATCACCGTGTGTAGTCAAGGTGTTTCAATTGATTGTTGTAAAAGTCCAGCTGCTGGTGAGTCAGTATCCTGGCAAAAACTACACTATGAAGACAAAAGAACACTCCAAGCAACTCCATGAAAAGGTTATTGAAAAGCACAAGTCAGAAGAAGGGTACAAGAAAATATCTAAGTCAATGACTATCCCTTGGAGTACTGTTGTCAATCATCAAGAAATGGACAGAACATGGCACAGCTGTAAATCTGCCTAGAGCGGGCCGCCCTCAAAAGCTGAGTGACTTTGCAAGAAGGGGACCAGTGAGGGAGGCCACCAACAGACCTATGACAACTCTGGAGGAGTTGCAAGCTTCAGTGGCTGAGATGGGAGAGACTGCACGTAGAACAACTGTTGCCTGGGGGCTTCACCAGTCTCAGCTTTATGGGAGGGTGGCAAAGAGAAAGCCACTGTTGAAAACACTCACATGAAATCTCAGCTAGAGTTTGCCAGAAGACATGTGTGAAACTCTGAAATCAGCTGAAAGAAGATTCTATGGTCTGATGAAACCAAATTTAACCTTTTAAACCTTTAGCGTAAATGCTATGTTTGGAATAAACCAGACTCTGCACATCATCAAAAACACACCAGCCCTACTGTGAAGCAGGGTACTGGCTGAATCGTGCTGTGAGGATGCTTCACTGCAGCAGGTCCTGGAAGGCTTGTGAAGGTAGAGGGTAAAATGAGTGCAGCAAAATACAGGGAAATCCTGGGGGAAAACCTGATGCAGTCTGCAAGAGAACTGTGACTTGGGAGATTTGTTTTCCAGCAAGACAATGATCACAAGCATAAAGCCAAAGCTGCACAGGAATGGCTTAAAAACAACAAAGTTAATGTCCTGAAGTGGCCAAGTCAGAGTCCAAACCTCAATCCAATTGAAAATGTGTGGCTTGACTTGAAAAAGGCTGTTCACTCACAATCCCCATGCAATCTGGCAGAGCTTGAGTAGTTTTGTAAAGAAGAATGGGGAAAAATTGCAGTGTCCAGATGTGCAAAGCTGATAGAGACCTATCCACACAGACTCAAGGCTGTAATTATCGCCAAAGGTACATCTACTAAATACTGACTTGAAGGGGATGAATACTTATGCAATCGACTATTTGTAATTAATTCAGATCACGTTGTAGAGATCTGTTCACCTTGACACAGAAGAGTCTTTTACTGTTGATCAATATCAAAAAGAAGCCAAATTAAATCCACTATGATTCAATGTTGTAAAACAATAAAACATGAAAATATCCATGGGGGTGGGTGAATGCTTTTTAAAGGCACCGTATGTATGTGTGTGTGTATGTAAAATAACTAATGCAAATATAGAGCAAAATTAGAGGTAGTGTGCAAGGGTTGGTTTATTGTCTGTTTACAAATCTGATGGCAGAGTGGATTTATATTATTATATTTATGATTAAGATTTAACTAGCTTCATCACATGAGCATCACACAGTGAAATGTGTCGTCTACATCAACAGCCAATGCATTCCGAGGATTGTGCTTGGGGTAGTCCACAAGTGCTTCCGCTATCAACATAGCAGACACACAACTTAAAAACTCTAACCTGTATACCTTTGAATTGTAGGAGAAAACTGGAGCACGTGGAGGAAACCCGTGTGGGCACGGGGAGAATGTGCAAACTCCTTACAGACAGCGGCGTGAAATGAACCCTTACCATGACCGCTTACGTTGTAAAGCTTATGCCAACTGTTATACTATTGTGCACCATATATGTAAAATATATATATTCATATTATTAACATCTTATATTTATATTTATTTATTGTATCACTTATTTATATAAAATTACTTATAATTTGTATGATTGTTAAAATATCTCTGGTATTTTAAAGGCGTAGAGTTCCACAATACAGACACAAGCCCTTCGGCCCAACTTGTTCATGCTGACCAAGGTGCTTACCCAAGCTCATCCCATTTAACTATCTTTGGCCTAGTTCCTATCCATGTATGTGTCCTGCGGCAAAGCTGCCTATCCAACCTCTCCAAGGCAACATCTGATGAGTCTCCTCCGCACCCTCCCCACTTCCCCAAGGAGACTGAGTGGTATACACGCATCGCTGAACATTAATACCCCCAGAAATACAACACACACTCCTCCACACACAGACCAGCTAACTATCCCCAGTTAGAACACAGAACAGTACAGCACAGGAGCAGGTTCCTCAGCCTACAACGCCCATGCTGAATATAATAATCTGAATAAGAGCTTTTTTCATCGAGCACTTTTTATATCAACAGCGTAGTTCAAAGTTCTTTACAATGTGATAACAGTGCTAAGTTGAAAATAAACTAAAAAAATTAAAAATGAAATAAGAGACAAAAATGTTAAATAAAGTTTTTGAGCTGGCATTTAAAAGTGTCAACTGAGTCTGCATCCCTCATAGTTTGAGATATTGAACTCCTCAGTTTAATATAATGTCAAATTAAACTGAATGCTTTTTGCCTGCATATCTGATCAAGATCCACTTACAAACAATGCTCCCTCGGGCGACATCTTCCAGATAGTCCATAAAACTATTTATTTCACATCTTCTTTGTATTTTAAATGTGTTTCTGGTTCTTTTAGAGCCTGTAATCTATAGTTTGTGGATCAATTGAGTGATCTGGCTCTTTGCTGTCTCTGAGAAGATTCCAGAAGGCAAGCAGCCTCGAGGTCAATGATGTTCGAAATGGAGTGCGAGCCCAGTTCGATTCCATTCCTCGCCGATCAAAGCATCGAGGAAGATTGAAACATCAAAGTGAGTGTGGAAGCGTCCAGCATCGTCTACCAGTCTCTCGCTCGTTGCTACTGGAGAATGCGTCCGCGTGTGGTGGTCTCTTACTCACTACTCCGGAGGGCAGACTCCTGAGTTTGAGTGATCTCTCTCTTTCCCTCATTGCTGTTGGAGGATGATAGCATCTCTCCCTCGATGCTGTGGGAGGGTGTTAGAAAAGTTCTGGGCTCGCGATTCATGGATTGGAATGTAGTTCACTTGGACTTTTTTGCGCATGGGCGTGGGGGGGGGGGGGGTTGATGCCTTCCTTGGAATGGCTTCATGTTTTCTTTGTTTCGTGGTTATCCGGCGAAGATGAATCTCAGAGTTATATACTGCACAGATATTTTGATAACAAATGTACCTTGAACATGTTCCATATTCCACTATTCCTGCATATTCATGTTTCTATCTAAAAGCCCCTGAAATGCCTCTATCACATCTGCTTTCAACAGTACAACTGGCCACCCTGGTCAGAAGCCCACCACTCACTGTGTAAAAAATCTTTCCCCACACTTCTCCTGTGTAACAGCGGTCTGCAGATCTGAACCTCTTGCACATGTTACTGACTGTATTGTTCAGACTTTAAATGGAAATACGGTTACACAACTTAGTGGGCTACAAGCATAATAAATCCCACCATTGTACAAGCAGCCGAACCGCAAAACTGCCAGCATGGCCTGAGTACAAGCATCTGGATCACCGCTGTCCTTTAGGGGAAGAAGCGTGCTGTTGTTTACCAAGACACCCCATTGTCACACAGCATACCGGGCTTCTGAAACAGCCCAGTACACACTTGATTTAGTACTTCTTTATAGACTCCAGTTCAGAACGCAATTTGCTTGAGTTTATTGTTTGCATGATTGCACATTGGACGTTTGACGATCTTTTCTTTTAATTGGTTCTTTTGAGTTCCTTTGTTTGGCTAACTGTAAGGAGACGAACCCCAGGGTTGTATTGTGTGTACGTACTTGGGATAGTAAATGTAGTTTGAACTTCAAGGATTCAATTCAATATCACTTTCCCAAGGACAATCGGGGAGCTGTCTTGTCAATGAACCATGATGAGCAAAAATATCCCATCTCCCTCCCGAAGAAATTGACAGGGTGGGGGGAGAAAAATCATTGGATGAGAGTCACAAGCTACACTGTAATGGACTTATCGATTAACCACAGTAATCCATGGCTTTCAATTAACAACAGATGTGAGGTGAGGAGATGACGAGAGAAAGCAAGGATTCTTTGGGCTGAAAGGCTTGTATCCATGCTGAATTCCTCTATAACTTCAAGGGCTTTGGCCAAGGTCATTGGGCCTTCTCAAGCTACCTCTAGCCATCACAGATCACATATTTGTTTGTTGTGTGTCTTCTCATATGACTTGGATGTTCATGGTCTTCCCTCGGATCCAAGACCATGGTCGTTCTCGGCAAATTTTTCTACAGAAGTGGTTTGCCATTGCCTTTTTCTGAGCAGTGTCTTTACAAGATGGGGGACCCCAGCCATTATCAATACTCTTCAGAGATTGTCTGTCCGGTGTCAGTGGTCACATAACCAGGGCTTGTGATACGACTATCCACCACCTGCTCCCAGGGCTTCACGTGACCCTGATCGGGGGTTAAGCAGGTGCTACACCTTGCCTCAGGGTGTGCTGCAGGCTAGCGGAGGGAAGGAGCTCCTTACACCTCCTTTGGTAGAGACGTATCTCCACACCGCTACCCTGATCGCTACTAGAGATGTAAAAAGGCACAGGAGCTCTGATTGTTAAAATGCAGTCTGTCCTGCTATAGGGCCCCTACTACTGTACCAGCCTCTGAAGCAGTGGTTCCCAGGCTGGGGGGGGTCACAGTCCCCTCGGTTAATGGTAGAAGTCCAAAGCATAAAGAAAGGTTGGCAACCCCTACTCTGAGGTCAGCAGATTATTTGACCAAAAAAAAACAAGGAGTATTAACCTTCCATCATAGCAGGAAAGTGCAAAATTCAAATTAAGTTATCGAAGTACATACTATACATGTTACCATCTACACATTTCCTTGCAGGCATTTACAGGAAAATAAGGAGGTACAGCACAATTTATGAAAACCTATACATAAGCAAAGGCTTGGCAAACAACCCATGTCCAAAAGACAAACTGTGCAGGTAAAGAGAACTACACTGAGAATGTGAGTTGTAAAGATCCCTAGAAAGTGAGTTCAGAGGTTGTGGGATCAGTTCAGAGTTGAGGTGAGTGAGGTTATCCACGCTGGTTCAGGAGCCTGATGGTTATAGAGTAATAACTGTTCCTGAACGTGGTGGTGTGGGACCCAAGGTTTCTGTAGCCCCTGTCTGATAGTAAGCGAGAAACGAGCATGGCCTGGATGGTGGGGTCCTTGATGATGGATGCTGCTTTCCTGTGGCAACTCTCCTTTAATTGTTAGATGGAAGGGAGGTCTTTACGTGTTGTCTCTATCCACCTCTTTCATTAGCCATTTCCGTCACACAACATCAGTAAACTCCAGCTACTGCATCATTTCCCTGTGTTAAAAGGTAATTCAATACATTATGCATCTTGTACCTTACTGGTTACTTGCACTGCACTATTTTGGTGCCATTCTGAAATTGCTTTGCCTTATTCTACCTCAATGCACCGTGTATAATGATCTGATCTGTATGAACAGCATGCAAGACAAGCTTCTCACTGTATCTCGGTACATGTGGCAGTTTGAGGAACCCTCTAAAGTGCTGTTGGCCCATCAACATTCGATTCATGGCCTGCCCTTTCCAGCAGATTTGGGGATGGCATGGTAGCTTCGTGGTTAGCATAATGCTTTTACAGCACCAGAGACCCAGGTTCAATTCCTGCCACTGCCTGTAAGGAGTTTGCACACTCTCCCCACGACCGCATGAGTTTCCTCCCACAGTCCAGGCTAGTGGGTTAATTGGTCACTTGGGTGTAACTGGACGATGTGGACGCGTCGGGACGGAAGGTCCTGTTACTGTGCTGTATCTCTAAACAAATAAACCAGCACTGTGGTGACCCACTTCCCAGCGCACTCGAACCGGCTGACAAAGTCGCATCGCCCCAGGGTGTGAACTTTTAAATTTAAGCTTTCCTGGACCAGGAGCCAAAGCGAGTTGGCCAGCTGATTACTCTGGCCAACATTTTATAGTTCTGCTCTCGCAGTCCAAGTAAAACAAGCCAGTTCATTACTCATTCCTGTCATCACAATGTGACACTGAATTGTTTCCCCCGGTCTTCATTTTCTCACCAGGGATTGCAGTTTGCATTCTGCCTTCATCAGGGAAACCAGCCTGCTTTCCCTCAGTAAAGCTGCCAGCATAATAAGATACCCCAGACATTTCCCTCTTACTCCCTTTTCCATCAAGCAGAAGGTAAAAAAAGCCGGAAACCACGTCTCCAGGCTTCAAGGCCAGTTTCTGCCCCACTGCTATATCATCATCATTGTGTGCCATCTCATACGTTGTGGGCGATCATGCTGTTTGGCCGTGACTGCTCTTGGCAACTTTTTCTGCAGAAGTGGTTTGCCATTGCCTTCTTCTGGGTGGTGTCTTTGCAAGACAGGTGACCCCAGCCGTTATCAATACCCTTCAGAGACTGTCTGCCTGGTGTCACTGGTCACATAGTGAGGACTTGTGATCTGCACCAGCTGCTCATATGACCATCCACCACCTGCTCCCACAGCTTCACGTGACCGTGATCGGGCACCCGCAATTCCTCTGTAACTGTTACATTTCTCAGCACTGTGCTCTTGTTTCTGCTGTACTACTTCAATGCACTGTGTAATGAATTCATCTACACCACCAGACAACACATCTCAGTACACATGACAATCATAAACCAATTCCAATTCCCATGTCCTCAGTCTGGGATTTACTCTGACAACTCTCTTGCCCACAGTACAACACTGACCACTTGAAAAATCTGCACTGATCACAGGCTTCAAGGCCTGACAATATCCCAAAATCTTTACACCCAGTAATTATAATGAAAGAAATTATACACAACTACTCAATGCCTAAACAATTTATTTTTATGTCATCAAAGACACTCACAAATTTCTGCAGATGTACCGTGGAGAGGATTCTAGCTGGCTGTGTTGCCGTCTAGTATGTAGGAGCCACTGCACAGGATCGAAAGAACCTGCAGAGAGTTGTAAACTCAGTCAGCTCCATCATGGGCACTAGCCTCCGTGGTATCCAGGACATCTTGAAGGAGCGATGTCTCAAAAACGCGGCGTCCATCATTAAGGACCCCCATCACCAGTACATGCCCTCTCCTCATTGTTTCCAAAAGGGAGGAGGTACAGGAGCCTGAAGGCACACACTCAACCATTCAGGAACAGCTTCTTCCCCTCTGCCATCAGGGAGGAGGTACAGGAGCCTGAAGGCACACACTCAACCATTCAGGAACAGCTTCTTCCCCTCTGCCATCAGAGAGGAGGTACAGGAGCCTGAAGGCACACACTCAACCATTCAGGAACAGCTTCTTCCCCTCTGCCATCAGGGAGGAGGTACAGGAGCCTAAAGACACACACTCAACGATTCAGGAACAGCTTCTTCCCCTCTGCCATCAGGGAGGAGGTACAGGAGCCTGAAGGCACACACTCAATGATTCAGTAAAAGTTTCTTTCCCTCTGCCATCTGATTTCTGAATGGATAATGAGCCCATGAATGCTAACATACTATTTTTTGCACTACTTATTTGACCTAGCTATTTAGTTATATATATTTACTGTAATTCACACTTGTTATTATGTATTGCAATGTACTGCTGTCACATAATAACAAATTTCACGACATATGCCGGTGATATTAAACCTGATTTTGATTCTGAACATTGGTGTGTGTCTTCAGGCTCCTGTACCCTCTCCCTGCCGGCAGCAGTGAGGAGAGGGCATGACCTGGGTGAGGTGGTTCCTTAATGATGGATTCTGCCTTTTTGAGGCATCGCTGGGTAGACTAGTGCCCATGAAGGAGCTGGCTGAGTTTATAAGGTCCTGCAGCTTTTTTCTGATGCAGTGCAGTGGCCCCTCCATACCAGACAGTGATGCAGACAGGTAGAATGCTCCGCACATCTATGGAAATTTATGAGAGTATTTAGTGCCATGCAATAACATCCCTTGAAAATTAATCAATAAGCTCCAAGACCTGGGCCTCGATATGTCCTTGTGAAGCAGGATCCTTGACTTCTCCACTTTCAGACCCAGCCAGTTCCGATTGGCAGCAACACCCCCTTCACAATCTCCATCAGCACGGCTCTACAAAAAGTGGTGGATAGCCCATCACAGGAATAGCCCTCCCCACACTGAGCACATTTACAAGGAGCCCTGCCACAAGAAAGCAGCATCTATCATCATGGATACCCACTATCTAGGCCATGCTCTCTTCTCGTTACTACCATTGGGCAGGAGATACAGGAGAGTGAGGTCCCACACCACCGGGTTCAGGAACAGTTATTACTCTTCAACTGTCAGGCTCTTGAAGCAGAGGAGTTAACTTCACTCACTACAACTCTGAACTGATTCAACAACCTACAGACTCACTTTCAAGGACTCCACAACTCAAGTTTTCAGTATTATTTATTTTTTCATTATCAATATTTGTTTTTTTGTATTTGCACACTTTGTCTCCTGTTGCTTGTCTGTCTTTATGTGTAGTTTTTCATTGATTCTTATTATTTCTGTGCTCTACTGTGAATCTAGGTGCTATACGGTGACGTATAATAAACTTTGCTGACCTTCAGAGGCCAGGGTACAGTGTAACACAGCCCATACTCTAGTATATCCTATACTCGTGAAAGACATTTTTTCAATAAAAGACCATTCGCATTCAGAAAAGACTACTGTTTCTAAATACTGGCTCATCATTGGGTTAAAAAGAACACTTTTGGATATTATAATGTGGTTGTGCAGCACACCTTAAAGAGTAACTTTGTCAGTCACATGCACAGTGAAACAGTGAAATTCGTCATTTTGCGTCAACGACCAAGACTGCCCAAACATGCGCTGGGGCAGCCTGCAAGTGTTACCAGGCTTCCGGCACCAATGCAGCGCACTCACAACTTACTAACTCTAACCTGGAGGTGCCTTTGGAGGAAATCAGAACATCCGGAGGAAACCCACCCACTCACGGGGAGAACGTACAAACTCCTTACATATAATGGTGGAAATTGAACCCTGATCAGTGATATAACCAGACTTGCATTTCATTCAAGGGAGATGGGCTTTGCAAGCTGAGCCAGCATTTAAATGCCCGTCCTTAGATACCCTCGAGAAGGTGGGGGGAGAGTGGATAGGATGTTGCAGTTACAGAGAAAGTGCAGTGCAGCTGGACAAAAACTCAAGGTCATTATAAAGAATGTGCAGTCAAAAGTCCATTTTGTTGTACTAGGGGACTGTTCAACAGTTCAGTAGTACAGTCCTTGAGATGTTGGTGCACCCCACAATACTGACCCTGTGATGGTGATGGGTGGTGTTCCACGTGCTTTTACTGCCCTGCTCCTTGCACCTGGTGGGTTTGGAAGGTGGTGCCCAAGGAGTCTCGGTAAGCTGGTGCAGTGCATCTTGTTGATCATCATCATCATTATGTGCCAGGTTGTATGACGTCACCATCATGTGCCCTGTCATATGATGATCATGGTCTTCCCATCAGCACGACTGCTCTTGGAAAATCTTACAGAAGTAGTTTGCCATTCCCTTCTTCTGGGCAGTGTCTTTAAAAAATGGGTGACCCCAGCCATTACCGATACTCATCAGAGATCGTCTGGCTGGCATCAACCTGGACGTGATATGTAGCAGCATATTTACAAAGTAAGTGGCAGGATACTTGGTAGTGTGGAGGAGCAGAGGGATCTGGGGGGACCTAACAGTGCCTTACACCTCCTTTGGCAGAGACACATCTCCAGCCTGCCACCCAATGTACGCACTCTATAACAGTGTGTGGGTGTCTATCCAGCGGGCTGCTATTTCCTGAATCTTGTCAAGCTTCTTCAGAGCTGTTGAGGCTGATCTATTGAACAGTCCCTTTGTACGATATGATAGACTCTTCACTTCACTATCTACCCCGTTATGGCCTTGCACTCGTTGTTTATCTGCACTGCACTTTCTGTGTAACTGTAAAACTTTATTCTGAATTTGGTTAGTGTTTTCCCTCAATGCACTGCTGTTTGGACGGTATGAGGACCCCATTTTCCACTGCACTTCAGTTCATATGACAATAATAAACCAGTTTAGTTTATCACCCAGGCAATATAGAACATAGAACTATACAGTACAGGAACAGGCCTTTTTGCCCATAATGTTGTGCTGAACTAATTAATATGCACATCTAATATATACTAACTAGTGGTAGAACATAGAACATCACAAGACAGAACCGGCTCTTCAGCCCATGATGTTGTGCTGACCTGTTAACCTGCTCTCAGATCAATCTGACCCTTCCCTCCTACACAACTCTCCATTTTCCCATCATCCATTCGCCTAAGAGTTTCTTAAATGCCCCCAATGTACCTGCCTCTACCACCACTCCTAACAGCGTGCTCCACACACCCATCATTCTCTGTGTGAAGAAAAAAATTCTACCTTTGTCAACCCCCCTGTACTTTTTTACAATCACCTTAAAATTACGCTCCCCGCTAATTGTCATTTCTGCCCTGGGAAAATGTATCTGGCTGTCCACTCAATCTATGCCTCTTATCATTCTGTGGAGCTTCTTTCAGACCCACCAGCTCTACCAGCTGGAAAGACATTAAGTTAACTCTCACCCTCCTTTGCTCCAAGGAGGCTAAGCTACAGCTCACTCAACCTATCCACATGACACCCAGATGCTGCTCTTTGGCCCAGGCAGCATTTAGGTCTACTGGACCCATTTTGCCAAAGGGTCTCGTCCAGCCTCCCTGGGGTTTCAGATACACTTATGTACACAGTGACACAATCAGTAGAGTCACTGCCACAGGACTCCAGCGATCTGGTTTCAGTCCTGATCTGTGTGCTGTCTGTGTGGAGTTTTCACGCTCTCCATGTGATTGTATGGGTTTCCTCCTGATACTCCAGTTACCTCCCATGTCCCAAAGATGTATGGGCTGGCTAAGATAAGTTGATCTTTGTCTTAAAGATCATTATTTGTCACAAGAACGTTAAAACTTACAATGAAATGATACATTTGCACCAACGTCTGACACAACCCGAATATGTGCTGGGGGCAGCCCGCAAGCATTGCCACACTTCCAACACCAACACAGCGTGCCCTAACCTGTATGCCTTTGGAATGTGGGAGGAAACCGGAGCATCAGGAGGAAACCCATGCCTCCTGTGCAAGAGGAGACCGTACAAACTCACAGACGGGGGGAATTGAACCCCGATCTTACGAATGGCACTGTAAGGCGCTGCACTGACTGCTTTGCTACTGTGCTGCCTCAGTAGGTTAAGTAGCCTCTGTAAATTAGCTTAGTGCATGTGTATGAGGGCTAGACTTAGAGGGAATGTTCGGGGAGGTGGGAATAAGGAGACACAAGGGACAGCAGATGCTTGGACCTACACCATCAAACAGTCTGCTGAAGGAACTCAGTCTCGGTCAAAACCCTGCATCAGGATAATAGAACTCAAGATTCAAGATTGTTTACTGTCATTCATCAGGACATGAGTGTAAAGGAAATCAAAATGGTTGCTACTCCAGATCTGATGCAGCATTAAAATACATAATAACACAATAAATAAATATATACATACAAGAAAAGCTTCTATACATAGACTGATTGTATGCACATAAGCTGACACTAGGCACAGGACGGTCTGTGACTCTGACAAGAAATGATAAAGTAGTAGTGTTTGGGGGTGTGGAGGGGTGGGTTAGTGGGTGGGGGTGTTGATCAGCCTTACTGCTTAGGGAAAGTCACTGTTTTTGAGTCTGGTGGTCCTGGTGTGAATGCTGGCATAGTCTCTTCACTGATGGGAGCAGGACAAACAGTCCATGAGCCGGGTGGGTGGTTTCCTCTATGATATTGCTGGGCTCTTTGAGGCATCTTTCTGTATATACAGTATGTTTTTGATGGCGGGTAGGCTGGTGCTGGTTAGAATTAGTATAGATTCTTGAAGGCCAGGGTGAATTTGATGGGCTGAAGGGCTTATTTCTGTAGTCTGTGGATCTATGACACATTGACAATGTTCCATTTAAATTAAGAATTAAAGAGAGCTTGTCTTATCAGTTATCACATGACTGAACTATTAAATTAAAAATACCAAATAATACTTGGCAACATGCTTTTAATAATTCATTCTCCACAATCAAGTGTGATATTACCAAAGCCAGCTAAGAGGACCTCACACAGACAGACATTTCTACAGATGTACCGTGGAGAGCATCTGACTGGTTGCATCGCTGCCTGGAATGGAGGGGGTCACTCTTCAGGGTCGGGAAAAGCTGCAGAAAGTTGTGAAGTCAGTCAGCTCCATCGTGGGCGCTCGCCCCCTCCCCAGCACCAAGGACATCTTCAAAGGCGATGCCTCAAAAAGGCAGCATCCACCATTAGGGACGCCCGTCACCCAGGACATGCCCCCTTCTCATTGCTACCATCAACAGGAGCCTGAAGACACATGATTCAGGAACAGCTTCTTCCCCTCTGCCATCAGATTTCTGAATGCACATCGAACCCATGAACTCTACCTCACTGCCTTTTCTTCTGCTTTTGCATTGTATACATTTACATACTGTAAACACAGGAGATTCTGCAGATGCGGAGCGACACATAGACTAACTCAGCGGGTCAGGCAGCTCATATGGAAATGAATAAATAGTCATTTCAATTATTTATTGAAATCTAGAGATTTTAAAAATTATGTATAGCATTGTACTGCTGCCGCAAAACAAATTTCACCACATATGCCGATGATATTAAACGTGTTTCTGACTCCAATAGCAGCTCCTCTGAACCCATTATCTGGTGACTTGGTCCCATTCCCCACACGTTAAGCAGAGCAAAGACTGATGTTCTCACCCGTCGAGTACCTGCCAAAGATGGGAAGTTTGGGCTCGGACTCTCGCACTTAATGACGAGAAGGATTCGCCTCAATAATATTTTTTTTAGAAAATTTTGACCATGTTTGAAGAGCTTTACAGGGACTCAGCTTCCACCCCTCCCCCTCTCCCCCCTCCCCCGCCCTCCGGCCAGCCTCCCGCCTCACCTTGAAGTCTAAGCCCTCGGGCTTCTGTGTGAGTGGGTGGGAATATTTTCCATGAACCCTCCCCCTTGTAAAAGCTTTCAGAACTTCTGGCAGCATTTTATGGAAAATAAAAACTTAGTTCTCGTCATATAAAAAAACTCACTTTTGAAACTAAACTTTCCTGCATGACCAGCGAACGTGCTGAGGTGATTTGACAAACGTTATTTTGATCCCAGAAAGCATAAGCCGCCCTCCTCCTCCCCACCGATGTTAACCAGTACCAGACTGTTGCTTCGGGATGGAAAAAGTGACTCAATCGGTCAAAACTTTGGAGAGCAGCTTTTTCTGACCAGTTCTAACCAGAGGCAATTTCTCCACGCACCGCGGCGATTAAATGTTTAGCAGTATTTACGGTTTGGAACGAATGGTTAAACTGTTTCTACTCACTGGCCGGAATAATCCTCTTGCTTCAAAGCTTCTGTAGGAGTTTTGTTCCGCCGTTTGTTTCACGGAACGCCTCGAAACATCCCTGTTCCTTGATTTCACACACGACCCCAGCTGCTTTCCTTTATACTCCTTCGGAAATCCATGACATCAGGGTTGACTGAACGTCAGTGGCCGGCACGTGTGTTTGTTGTAAACCGCCCATCCGTTCCCCCAAACCCCCCTCGAGAGAACGGGGGTCGCCCCAGTCCGGGACGTGTCCTCCAGATCGGCAGCACAGGGACCAGGAGATTGTCAGCTGGTGAAACAAGTGGTGCAGATCCCTCGGGGGGGGGGGGGGGGGGGGGGTGGAGCCGCACGTTCAGAGACGGACGGGGACGTGTAAATGAGATGGAGCCAAATAACATCTGCATTTTTGTAGCGCCTTTCCCGAGCTCAGGGCGTCTCAAAGAGCTTTGCGGCCGGTTACATCCCGCAGGAGCGTGCCCGTTCTTGTAAGGTTGGAAACACAGGAAAAGAATCGAGCTCGTCTGCAAAGGACACTGCCCAGGAAAGTATCATCCATCAGGGACCCCCCACCACCCGGGACATGCTCTCTTCTCATTGCTACCATCAGGAAGAAGGTACAGGAGCCTCGGGACCCACACCACCAGGTTCAGGGACAGTTATCAGCCCTCAACTATCAGGCTCCTGTTGCACATCTTCACTCACCGCAACACTGAACTGAACACAACCTCTAAATCCACTTTCAAAGACTCTACAACTCGAGTTCTCAGCATTGTTTATCTATCTATGTATTTGTTTGTTAGTTATTTGCTTTTTGCATTTGCACAGATTGTCTTGTTCTGCACAATCTTTGGTTGATTCAATTGGCATTTCTTTGTTCTACTATGTATGCCTGCAAGAAAATGAATCTCAGGGAAGTGTTTGGTGACATGTACATGCTTTGATAATAAATTTACTTCCAACTTTCTGAACTTTGAACTAGGCACAGCAAGCTCCCACAAACAGTAATTTGAAAATCACCTTCCCCAGATCTAATCAAAGGTCTTCTGCCCAAACCATTCCCCACCCAGACATCCTGATCTGATCTTCGAACTGAACCATTCCCCACCCAGACATCCTGATCTGATCTTCGAACTGAACCATTCCCCACCCAGACATCCTGATCTGATCTTCGAACGGAACCATTCCCCACCCAGACATCCTGACCTGATCTTCGAACTGAACCATTCCCCACCCAGACATCCTGATCCGATCTTCGAACTGAACCATTCCCCACCTGGACATCCTGATCCGATCTTCGAACGGAACCATTCCCCACCCAGACATCCTGATCTGATCTTCGAACTGAACCATTCCCCACCTGGACATCCTGATCCGATCTTCGAACGGAACCATTCCCCACCCAGACATCCTGATCTGATCTTCGAATGGAACCATTCCCCACCCAGACATCCTGATCCGATCTACGAACGGAACCATTCCCCACCCAGACATCCTGATCTGATCTGTGAACTGAGCCATTCCCCACCTGGACATCCTGATCTGATCTTCGAACTGAACCATTCCCCACCCAGACATCCTGATCTGATCTTCGAACGGAATCATTCCCCACCCAGACATCCTGATCTGATCTGCGAACTGAACCATTCCCCACCTGGACATCCTGATCTGATCTTCGAACGGAACCATTCCCCACCTGGACATCCTGATCTGATCTTCGAACTGAACCATTCCCCACCTTGACATCCTGATCTGATCTTCGAATGGAACCATTCCCCACCCAGAGATCCTGACCTGATCTGCGAACTGAACCATTCCCCACCTGGACATCCTGATCTGATCTTCGAACTGAACCATTCCCCACCTGGACATCCTGATCTGATCTTCGAACTAAACCATTCCCCACCCAGACATCCTGATCTGATCTTCAAACTGAACCATTCCCCACCCAGACATCCTGATCTGATCTTCGAACAGAACCATTCCCCACCCAGACATCCTGAGCTGATCTTCGAACAGAACCATTCCCCACCCAGACATCCTGATCTGATCTTCAAACTGAACCATTCCCCAGCCAGTCATTCTGATCTGATCTTCGAACTGAACCATTCCCCACCCAGTCATCCTGATCTGATCTTCGAACTGAACCATTCCCCACCTGGACATCCTGATCTGATCTTCGAACGGAACCATTCCTCACCTGGACATCCTGATCTGATCATCGAACTGAACCATTCCCCACCCAGACATCCTGATCCGATCATCGAACTGAACCATTCCCCACCCAGACATCCTGATCCGATCATCGAACTGAACCATTCCCCACCCAGACATCCTGATCTGATCTTCGAACGGAACCATTCCCCACCCAGACAACCTGATCTGATCTTCGAACGGAACCATTCCCCACCCAGACATCCTGATCTGATCTTCGAACTGAACCATTCCCCACCCAGTCATCCGGATCTGATCTTCGAACTGAACCATTCCCCACCCAGTCATCCTGATCTGATCTTCGAACTTAACCATTCCACTCCTGGACATCCTGATCTGATCTTCGAACGGAACCATTCCTCACCCAGACATCCTGATCTGATCTTCGAACGGAACCATTCCTCACCTGGACATCCTGATCTGATCATCGAACTGAACCATTCCCCACCCAGACATCCTGATCTGATCATCGAACTGAACCATTCCCCACCCAGACATCCTGATCTGATCTTCGAACTGAACCATTCCACACCCAGACATCCTGATCCGATCTTCGAACGGAACCATTCCCCACCCAGACATCCTGATCTGATCATCGAACTGAACCATTCCCCACCCAGACATCCTGATCTGATCTTCGAACTGAACCATTCCCCACCCAGACATCCTGATCTGATCTTCGAACTGAACCATTCCCCACCCAGACATCCTGATCTGATCTTCGAACTGAACCATTCCCCACCCAGACATCCTGATCCGATCTTCGAACTGAACCATTCCCCACCTGGACATCCTGATCGGATCTTCGAATGGAACCATTCCCCACCCAGACATCCTGATCTGATCATCGAACTGAACCATTCCCCACCCAGACATCCTGATCTGATCTTCGAACTGAACCATTCCCCACCCAGACATCCTGATCTGATCATCGAACTGAACCATTCCCCACCCAGACATCCTGATCTGATCTTCGAACTGAACCATTCCTCACCTGGATATCCTGACCCGATCTTCGAACTGAACCATTCCCCACCCAGACATCCTGATCTGATCTTCGAACTGAACCATTCCTCACCCAGACATCCTGACCCAAACTTCGAACTGAACCATTCCCCACCCAGACATCCTGATCTGATCTTCGAACTGAACCATTCCCCACCCAGACATCCTGATCTGATCTTCGAACGGAACCATTCCCCACCCAGACAACCTGATCTGATCTTCGAACGGAACCATTCCCCACCCAGACATCCTGATCTGATCTTCGAACTGAACCATTCCCCACCCAGTCATCCGGATCTGATCTTCGAACTGAACCATTCCCCACCCAGTCATCCTGATCTGATCTTCGAACTTAACCATTCCACTCCTGGACATCCTGATCTGATCTTCGAACGGAACCATTCCTCACCCAGACATCCTGATCTGATCTTCGAACGGAACCATTCCTCACCTGGACATCCTGATCTGATCATCGAACTGAACCATTCCCCACCCAGACATCCTGATCTGATCATCGAACTGAACCATTCCCCACCCAGACATCCTGATCTGATCTTCGAACTGAACCATTCCACACCCAGACATCCTGATCCGATCTTCGAACGGAACCATTCCCCACCCAGACATCCTGATCTGATCATCGAACTGAACCATTCCCCACCCAGACATCCTGATCTGATCTTCGAACTGAACCATTCCCCACCCAGACATCCTGATCTGATCTTCGAACTGAACCATTCCCCACCCAGACATCCTGATCTGATCTTCGAACTGAACCATTCCCCACCCAGACATCCTGATCCGATCTTCGAACTGAACCATTCCCCACCTGGACATCCTGATCGGATCTTCGAATGGAACCATTCCCCACCCAGACATCCTGATCTGATCATCGAACTGAACCATTCCCCACCCAGACATCCTGATCTGATCTTCGAACTGAACCATTCCCCACCCAGACATCCTGATCTGATCATCGAACTGAACCATTCCCCACCCAGACATCCTGATCTGATCTTCGAACTGAACCATTCCTCACCTGGATATCCTGACCCGATCTTCGAACTGAACCATTCCCCACCCAGACATCCTGATCTGATCTTCGAACTGAACCATTCCTCACCCAGACATCCTGACCCAAACTTCGAACTGAACCATTCCCCACCCAGACATCCTGATCTGATCTTCGAACTGAACCATTCCCCACCCAGACATCCTGATCTGATCTTCGAACGGAACCATTCACCTACCGGACATCCTGAACTGCTATTTCCATGTTTTCTGATTTTATTTCAGATTTGCAGCAGCTGTGGTATTTTGTTTTATTTTATTTTCCCCTCTTGTCACTAAAGAGTGATTTATTGTTTATTGTTAATTTTCACATGTCATCATCATCATTGGGTGCCGTGCCCAGTTTGAGCTTTGACTGCCACGGCCCACACACTCCTGTTTCGGGTCATGTGGATCAATTCATTGTATTCATTTCCAGTTCTCTGGCTGCTGCCTCCATCATCATTTGTCTTTGCCTTCCTTTTGTTTTCTTCCCTTCAATCTTTCCCATAATTACCGTGCATTCTAACTCCTCTTTCCTAATCACATTTCCAATGAAGTCATGTTGCCTTTTCATGATCTCATACATTATTTCTCTTTGTGTGCTTGCTCTGTTCATGACATCCTCATTAGATATTTGTTTCATCCATGATATTCTTTGCATCCTCCTCAAAAACCACATCTCAGCTGCTTCAATTCATTTCCTCATGTTACTAGATATTGTCCAACATTCTGAGCCATATAACATAACTGGATAAACGTAACATTTCAGTACTCTGGGGCGGCTTGTCATGCCTAGGTTAGTATTGGTCAGTATACTCTTCATTCTCGTAAAGGTGTCTTTTGCCATCCCTATTCTTCTTTTGATGTCCATATCACACCTCCCATCTGATGTCACCCAGCTTCCTAAGCAGCAAAAGTTACACACACATGTACAAAGGCATCATTTGATAGGTTCCTGATTGATCAGGACATAAAAAGGTTATGGTGAGAAAGCAGGAGAATGGAGTTGAGGATGGGTGATAAATCTGTCATGGTGGAGCCAAATGGCCCAATGTCTTCTGCTCTTATGAAAAGCTTGTTTGCACATTGTTCACAAAGATCAAATTATTACATCCTGGATTGTGGTAGAACAAGGAAAAACAATACCAATGCAGATTAACTGAGAAAGTGCAGTGCAGGTAAACAATAAAGTGCAAGATGATAATGAGGTAGACTGTGAGGCCAAGAATCCATCTTGTCATTCAAGAGGTTTGCTCAAGAATCCGATATCAGTGACAGTGGAAATGAATGGGGGAGAATGTTAATCAGATTGGAAAGTCTTCAGAACTGTGTGGTGGAATCTTTCACCAGCAGGGGAGAGCAGCTGGAGACAATGTAGACTAATCTCTTCTCCACAGACCCTGTCCACACTTCTCACTGTCTTGGGAAAGGAACTAGTGCAACCAAGGGTCCCTCTCACCCCAGTCATCCCCCAAGGGCAGAAAATACAAAAGCTTGAGATCACGTACCACCAGGGTCAAGAACAGTTTCTATCCTGCTGTTCTATTGTAAGATGATTGTATGATCCCATAATATGACAAGATGGACTCTTTGACCTCACAATCGTTACAATTGTTACAATCTTCTGCATTGCAGACTACCTCCACTGCACTTTCTCTGAAACATTTTGTTCTGCAACACACACAAAACTGGAGGAACTTAGCAGGTCAGAGAGTCTAAATGGATGGGAATAAAGAGTCCACATTTTGGCCCAAGACCCTTCATGGGGACTGCAAAGAAAGGGCGAGGAAGCCAGGATAATAAGGTAGGGGGTAGGGAGGGGTAACAAGCTGGTCGGTGATAGGTGAGAGGGCAGGTGGTTGATGCGAGGTGGAAGAGGAAAACGGCTGACAAAGAAGGGATTTGTTAGGAGAGGACAGTGGACCATTGGAGAAAGGGAAGAGAGAAAGATACCAGAGGGAGGGGATGGGCAGGTGAGAAGGGAGCTAGAATAGCGAATGGGAAAAGAGAAAAGGGGGAAAGGGAAAAAATTACCAGAATTTGAGAAATTAATCTTATTTGCATTCTGTTATTGTTTCCCTTGTACTACCTCAATGTGCTAATATGATGGAATGATTTGTATGGTTGGTATGTAAAACCAAGTATTTCACTGTACCTCAGTGCATGTATCAATAATAAACCAGTACCAAATAAAACAAATAACATTGGCCCTCACTGTTTGCACAGGGGAAGCGATTTATCTTGTTCTTTGAATGATGGCATACCAAAGTTTGCTCAGGATTTCCAGAGTAAAGATTCAGTTTTGATGAAGGAGCATGTCAGGCTGATTTGTGACTTTAGGAGATGTTAATGCAGTTTCCTGCTTCTCCTTAAACCAAAGCATAGTGAACGTAGTCTGCCTCAAACTTAAATTTCTCTTTTACAGCAGGGCTGTACACTCAGTGGCCACTTTATTAGGTACACCTATTCTCCTGCTCATTAAAGCACGTGTCTAATCAGCCAACCCCGTGGCAACAACTCAATGCATAACAGCATGCAGACATGGTCAAGAGGTTTAGTTGTTGTTCAGACTGAACATCAGAATGGGGAAGAGATGACTTTGACTATGGAATGATAGTTGGTGCCAGATGGGGTGGTTTGAGGATCTCAGAACCTGCTAATTTCCTGGGATTTTCAGGCACAGCAGTCTCTAGAGTTTACAGAGAATGGTGTGAAAAAAGAAAAAACAAAATATCCAGTGAGCAACAGTTCTGTGGGAAAAAAATGCCTTTTTAATGAGAGAGGTCAAAGGAGAATGGTCAGCCTGGTTCAAGCTGACAGGAAGGTGACAGTAACTCAAATAACCACGTGTTACAACAGTGGTGTGCAGAAGAGCATCTCTGAATGCACAACATGTTGAACCTCAAAGTGGAGGGGCTACAGCAGATAATGACAAGAGACATACTCTCAGTGATCAGGTTATTGTATACAGGATGTAACTAATAAAGTGGCCGCTGAGTGCAAGCCTGAATCTTGGCATGGTAGCTCAGTGGTTATGCTACTGGTGAAATGTCCTGAGTCCTGGCCACAGAACTACAGACATGGATGGGGTCACTTCCCGCCACACAGGGCGGCACGGTAGCATTAGCGGTTAGCATGACGCTTTACGGTACCAGTGACCCAGGCTCAATTTCCAGTACAGGCGTTTCTGTTTCCTCCCACGTTAGGTTCAGTAAGTTTTAAGCATGCTGCGTTGACACCAGAAGCATGGCAACACTTGTGGGTGGTCCGTGGCACGTCCTCGGACTGTGTTGATTGTTGTGTTACTCACTCGTAAGGCCAGTGATGTTGTGGGGGTGGGAGTGGAACTGGACTTTCTGACGGTGGTGTCTGAAAAGAGGACGCTGTCCAAGTTTCATGCCATCTTGGACAATGACTCCCATCCATTCCATGATGTACTGGTTAGGCACAGGAGTACATTCAGCCAGAGACTCATTCCACCGAGATGTAACACTGAGCATCATAGGATGTCATTCCTGCCTGTGGCCATCAAACTTTACAACTCCTCCCTCGGAGTGTCAGACACCCTGAGCCAATCGGCTGGTCCTGGACTTATTTCCACTTGGCATGATTAACTTATTATTATTTAATTATTTATGGTTTTATATTGCTATATTTCTACACTATTCTTGGTTGGTGCGGCTGTAACAAAACACAATTTCCCTTGGGATCAATAAAGTATGTCTGTCTGTCTGTCTGTTATTATAAATGATGCATTTCACTGGATGTTTCCATGTACATGTGACCACTCTGTGTATTGATCGCACCTCCGAAATCCATAACCACCACATCCCCCACTGTGGGGAATACATTAAAATTACTCCCTCCACTGTGTGGAGCTTTTGGGTCCTTAAGGTTGTCAAAGCCCGGGTGGGGAGAGGGGTGGTACACTCCCAACCGCGTGCGTCTCAAATAGCCTCTGACAACCAAGCCCTGCTCCTGGCCTTCACATGCGGCTCAGCTACTAAGCCTGGCGGAACCATTTCTACTGACAGGAGAAGGGGCAAAGACAGGTTACTGGTGCCTTGAAGCCAGTCACTGGGTAGATGGGGCTCGTTAGCTGTGGTTGGCAGCTCATCTGGGAGAAGGCAGATTCTGATCTCAAAGCTCCACTGCCTTGTGGTTAAACCCACTCGTGGGAAGGCTTCAGGAGTAAACCCCAACAAAAAATCTGGAGCTGGAGTCCCTAAGGCAGTGCTACACTGAGTTCAACGGTGACTGGCAACTCCCGCGACGCTGCTGGTACTAAACTGTATCAGTCTCTGCCGTTCCTTTGGATTCGTCAGCTGCATGGGGAGGGGAAGCCTGCTACAAGAGCAACAGCTAACTCTCCATATCGTACTACCCTGGCTTGTGAATCATGTAGACAGCTGGGATGCAATATCCATGGTTGACTCTAATTGACAGAGGACTTCACTTCTTCCATTGCATTTACTCTTACTCTCTGCAGTATTTCATTGCAGCTGCAATAATTGCAAATGTAGCAGCTTGCGTTTAATGTACGCTCATTAACATATGTTTTTTTGAAATGCTGAACGAAGGGTGTGGTGAACTACATATACCTGTCTGGACACGCCCCCTGCTGACTGCTCCTGTGGCTCCTCCCACAGACCCCGGTATAAAGGCGATTGAGGTCTGTGCCCGGCCTTTCAGTCTCCAGGATGTAGTATGGTGGTCACTCACTGCTTGTTCCTTCTTCCAGTCAATAAAAGCCGATATCTCGCCTTTACGTCTCAGAGTGAGTTATTGATGGTGCATCAAAGGGGAAGAGAAATCTGTGCATACTGTATATAGCACCTTTCACCACTCCAGATGAGCTTTCAGCCTGAGATGTGAACATGGGACCCCATCAGTTCTTCCAGGTGGATGTGAGGGTTCCCCTGGCTCTATTATGAAGAAACAGTTCCTGCTTGTTCTTGGCTTGAATCACAGAGTCTTATTGCTTGGAGATAGGCCCAAAGGCCCACCATCTCTGTCAACCATCAATGACACATTAATCAGTGTTTTCATTCTCCCCACATTCCCATTAACACCCCACCCCACCCTCAGATTCTACCACTCACCTACCTGGGGCAGTTTACAGCAGACAATTAACCCACCAATTACCTCACACCTTTGGGATGGAGTCATGAAGACATGGGGGCACACTGCACACAAACAGGCTCTCCAGTCTACTCCTAGTTCCTCACATTTGGCCCATGTCTCTCCAAACCTTTCTGATCCACGTAAATGGGGGAGCTCAGAGGTCAGGCAGCATCTGTGGAGGGGAATTAAACAACCGATGTTCCGGGCTGAGATGCCTGGCTTCAGCCTGTTCTTTTCCCAGTACTGAGGAAGGGTCTCGGCATCTATGGAGAGGAATAAACAGTCAATGTTTTGAGCCGAGACCCTTCATCAGGACTGGAAAGGAACGGGCATCTGTGCATACATGTACTTGTGATTGCAACAATAAACTCGACTTTAACTTCAAAAACGTGTAGCAAACCCACGCAATCATGGGGAGAATGTAAAACTCCTTACAGGCAGCATCAGGAATTGGACCTCAATCGCTGGTGTTGTAAAGCCCTGTGCTAGCCATAAGTAGGCTCCCCTCTCTACGCAGCTGATGAACCCAAATGAACGGCAGACACCGATACAGTTTGGCACTGGCAGTGCCTCGCGAGTTGCCATTCAGCGTTGAACTCAACATAGGACTGCCTTAGGGACTCCAGCTCTGGAAGCCCTTCCCGTGAGTGGGTACAGCCGCAAGGCTGTGGAGGTTTGAGATCAGAGTTTTCCTTCTGCTGGATGAGCAACCAAGCACGGCTGACAAACCCTATCTGCCCAAAGTGATCCACCTTTGCCCTTTCTCCTGTCATTAGAAACAGATGCACCAGGCTTAGTAGCTAAGCCACACATGAAGGTTAGGAGTTGGACTTTGTTGTCAGAGGTTGAGACGCACACCATAAGAGGCAGTCTATCCCCATTAGCTCTCCTGGCAACAACAACCTTAAGGCCCCCACCATGTGTTGTGTAAACAAACTTGCTTTGCAAATCTCCTTTGAATGGTAGGGCACCGAGGGGTGTGGTAGGGCAAAGGGATCTGGGATTGCAGGTCCGTAATTCATTGAAAGTGATGGCACAGATAGACAGAGTCATAAAGAAAGCTCTTGGCACATTGGCCTTCATAGGTCAAAGTACTGAGTACAGGAGTTGCGATGTGATGTTCTTTAAAACTTTGGTGAGGCCTAATTGCAGTACTGTGTGTAGTTTTGGTCACCTACCTAAAGAAAACATGTCAACAAAGTTGAAACAGTACAGCAAAAGTTTACAAGGATGTTGTTGGGTCTGGATGACCTGAGTTATAAGGAAAGGTTAAGACTTTATTCCTTGGAACATAGAAGATTGAAGGGAGATTGGATAAGGAAGAAGATTATGAGGGGTATAGATAGGGTAAAATGCAAGCAGGCTTTTCCACTGAGGTTGGGTGGGACAACAACCAGATGCCATGGGTTAAAGGTGAAAAGTTTAAGGAGAACATGAGGTGAAGCTTCTTCACTCAGAGGGTGGTGAGAGTGTGGAATGAGCTACTAGTAGTGCATGCGAACTTGATTTCAATATTTACCTAAAGTTTGTACGGGTACGTGGATGGTAGGGGTATGGAGGACTATGGTCCTGTTGGAGGTCGATAGGAGTAGACAGTTTAATTAGTTCAGCATGGACTAGATGGGCCAAATAGCCTGTTTCCGTGCTGTACTTTTCTATGACTCTATAAACATTCTCCCTCTCACCTTAAACCAATGCCTGCTAATATTTGTCTTTTCTACCCGTGGAAAAGTTTCCGACAATCCACTACATCACAACATTGGATCCATCTACCAGGCCGCCTCTCAGTCTCCGAGTATCAAGTTCAGCTTCAAGTTCCAGTTTATTATCACTGACATATTCAAAACTGAAGATTTAAGATTCAAGATTGTTTAATGTCATTTCTGGGACACAAGTGTGAAGAAGAATGATTCAGATTACTCCAGCTGTGATGCAACACAAAAAAACACAATAAGATAAAGAACACAACAATAAAAACACAGTAAATGAGATTGATTGTGTGTCCATAAAGTGACACTAGGGACAGGAGTGTCTGTACATAAGGTGACTGACTAGAAATGGTGAAGTAATGGTGGTTGGAGGTGTGGAGGGATGGGTTAGTAGGGTGGAGGTGTGCTCAGTCTTACGGCCTGGAGAAAGTAAGTGCTTTTGAGTGTGGTGGTCCTGGCATGGATACAACATAGCCTCCTCCCATGAGCTGGGTGGGTGGGATCCTTCATGACTGTTTTGGCCCTCTTCTGGCACCTTTCTGTATATATGCCCTTGATGGCAGGTAGGCTGGTGCTGGTGATGTGTTGGGTAGTTTTGACTACCTGTCGCAGGGATTTCCTGTCCACGGCAGTGCAGTTTCGGTACCAAGCAGTGATGCAGCTTGTTAGGAATCTTCTCTACTGCACATCCGTAGTGTCTTGACTATAGATATGTACAGTCCAGCTCTCTTCACCTTCCTCAGAAAGAAGATATGACAATGAAGATCCTATGATACATAATATGATATGATATATATAATATAATATATATGATATATAATATAATATGATATATATATATATATATATAAAGATATAAGATCAGCTTGATTTGTCACATGTACTTGAAACACAGCAAAATGTGTTATTTGTGTCAAATCAAATCAGCGAGGAGGCAACACTTGAGCAGTCAACATATTAAGCCCACAACTCACTAACCCTAACCTGATGAAGGGTTTCGGTCCGAAACGTCGTCACTACCTCCTCCCATAGATGCTGTCTGGTCTGCTGAGTTCTGCCAGCATTTTGTGTTTTTTTATTTATTTCCAGCATCTGCAGAATCACTCGTGTAACCCTAACCCATATGGCTTTGGAGTGTAGGAGGAAACTGGAACATCCGGAAGAAACCCACATGATCATTGGAAAAACGTACAAGCTCCTTACAGACAGCAGTGGAAATCAAACCCCGATCTTTCAGATTTAGCAATATGCAAGCGGCTGTGCTACTGTAACACATAGAACTGCAAAATGTAAAAATTACGTAATCTAAGTTACAACAATAAATAAAAAATGCAAAAGAGGAAGAGTGAGGTTGTGTTCGTGGGTTCATTGTCTGTTCAGAAATCTGATGGCAGAGGGCAAGAAGCTGTTCCAAAAGATAAGGTCCCGTACCTCCCCTCTGACGTTCCGGACCGTGAGAGTCCGGATGAAAGTTGACGCATGTTACAAATCTGAATGGTCTCATGGACGGGATCTTGTGGACTCACTCCCGCTGGACAGTTTAAAGAGGGGAGTACAACTGCAGTCCAAAATGTTCAGGCTGGAATGCAACATCTGCTACTGAAATTTCTCTGCATCTGGTCATGGGAATCCAGTTTAAACGAGCGGAGGGCTGTTCTGCCCTCTGCTGGGCAGCTTGAGGTAACACGCTCGTTATCTGAGTGAAAAATTCAAGATTCAAGTTTCTTTAAGGTCATCTCTATTTTACATGTATAAAAGAGAACAAGATAATTCTCACTCTGGATCTGATGCACCACAAAAAAAAAGACAATAAGATAAAGAACACAATAAATATAAATACATTAGATAGTGTACAAAAATAGTGTCCCTAAAGTGACACTAGGCCCAGGAGTGTCTGTACATGAGGTGACTGACAGGAAATGATAAAGTAGTGGTGGTGGGGGTGTGGAGGGGTGGGTCAGTGGGTGAAAAGAAGATGTTTTGGAGTCTGGTGTTCCTGGCGTGGACAATATGCAGCATCCTCCCCAAGGGTGTTAGACCTTGATTTATAGAGCCTTCTCAAGGATTTTAATGCCAACAAATTAATTAATGAAATTTTGGCAGTGTGGTCCAAGACCGTTAAAGCTGCTAGACAACAAGGACACAGGGTAACAGACAGTGGGGGGAAAGGCATCTGAGGAGGAAATGGACTGTCAATTTTTCATCAGAACTGAAAGAAAGAGGGAGCATGGAGGAGAGGTGAAGCAAGAGCTGGCAGGTAATAAGTGGATTCAAGTGAGGGGGAGCGAGTGATAGGCAGGTGGGGGTAGAGGAGAGCAGGAAAGACATCACAAGGTGGGAGGTGATAGGTGGATGTGACAATGATGGTGGAATCTGATTGGAGAGGAAGAGTTACAGCGTTGCAATCCACGGATCAGATCAACAGTTGCAGCACTACCACATCCCACTCGGAACAGCAAGGAATAATCACAATGCTCCTGGAGGATCCGAGACCATCCCCATCTCAGTGATGGTGGACCCCAGCACATGGGTACCAGACAAAGATAAGGCTGATGCATTTGTTACCGCGTCCAGCTTGAAGTGTGACATGGATGACTAGCCTCGAATTCCTGCTGAGAGCCCTGCTATGTTTTGTAAGTCCAGAAATTAACCAAAGGAAAATGCAGGAGCTGGAAGAATTTCATGTGTTTAGTTTCTTTTCTTTAGCAAGGTACTCATGTAATGATGTGCCACTCACATACAAATAACCCCTAATGAATTGTGTAAATAAAGAATGTTTAATCAAACAACATATTTAAAATATCACTCAGATATTAAATGTACAACATTCCCCATCACCACAGATGACAATCTCCTGCCAAGTTGTTCCATGTCATGTCAGGGAACTGCAAAGTGTGATGGATGCAGCAGCTATATTTCATTCGGAGTTTGAGGAGACTTGATGTGTCACCGAAGACCCACGCAAGTTTCCACAGATGTACCACGGAGAGCATTCCAACTGGTTGCATCACGTCTGGTATGGAGGGGCCAGTGCACAGGATTGGACAAAAGCTGCAGGAAGTTGTAAACTCAGCTAGTTCCATCATGGCATTGACATCTGTAGCATCTTGGACACCTTCAAAAGGCAATGCTTCAAAAAGATGGCATCTGTCATTAAGGACATGCCCTCTTCTCATTGCTCCCATGAAGAAGGAGCAATCGGAGCCTGAAGCCACACATTCAGTGTTTCAGGGACTGCATTGCCCCTTTGCCATCGGATTTCTGAAAGGACAATGAACCCATGAACGCTACTTCAGTATTTTTTTTATTTTTTCTCTCTTTTTGCGATGTTTAATTTACTTTTATATTTAAGCATTTCTTATTGCAATCTATAGATTTTTAAAATTATTATGTATTGCATAATAATATTAAACCTGATTCTGTTTCACTTATGGGATCAAACAAATCCCACCTGTTGTACTGAAGACCTGAACTGCGGGCTGGCTGGACCTCTGGTCAAACAGTACATTTAGAACGCTGGCATCTCAGAATCAGAATCAGGTTTGCCATCACTGACATATGCTGTGAAATTTGTTGTTTTATGGCAACAGTACAGTGAAAGACATAAAAAATTACTATGTTAATAAATAAATTGAGAGATGATCAGATAAAGTGGAATTGCAAGGAAGTGTTCATGGACTCTTCAGAAGTCTGATGGCAGAGGGGAAGAAGTTGTTCCTACAACATTGCAGTCATTTATATCAAAATGCACGTATTCATAATAAGATGTTTAAAAGGATAAACCATTCGTGCTTTTCATTCATCAGCAATGCTGTTCTATTGCATTCCTACACATCAATGGGACTGCTGTGTCACACAAGGCCCCCTGGAGTGATGGACTACCACAATAATGAGGGGCTTCCTCACCCAACCTGGCCCCTCCCTCTCCAGTGGAAGAATCCCACACCGTGGTCACTCCCCACTGAGCTTCGGCGTGTACCCCAGTACGTACTCCTGTAGGCTGGAGTGTGCCGGCTGGCAGCACTCCACAGACCAATAAGTTTCAGGCAGAGTTTGCATGTTCTCCCCATGTGCTCTGGTTCCCTCCCACGTTCCAAAGACGTCAAAGTCAAGTCGGTTAATTTGTCACGTGGCATGGGCCTATTGGGCTGGAAGGGCCGGTTACTGCGTAGTGTCTCGAAATAAAATAAAATTGCTCCTCTACAGTTGCTGAGATATATCTGACAAAAAAGGCAAGTAACGAGTCTTTCCAGTACTTACTGCTTTTATTTTGCGGGCATCAACAGAATTTTCCATCTGTAATAATCTTGATCAGAGGATGAATGTTTGTCAGGACCACTGAGATTATTTTCTGCTCTTCCAAGTAACGGCGTGGTCTTCACATCCACGTGGGATCCTGCTGGAAGTGAACACATGATGCTGTAGACGTTGGAATCTGGAGCAACGTGGAGAACAAGTGGTGGTGGAACTCAGTCAGTCGAGACCTTTCATATGGACTGGGGTCTCGACTGAAACTGTGACCATTCATTTCCCTCCATAGATGCTCCCTGACACACCGAATCCATCCAGCGTTTTGTGTGCTGCTCCTGTGTAAATGGGTTGGAATCACACGCACTGTACATGTATTGCTGTGCTAGGGGCAGTCCACAAGTGTCACCACATGTTCTGCCCACAGTGACTGGCAAAACAACACAGAACACGACAAACAACAAAGCAATATCTGTGAAACAAGCCCTGTTCCTCCCTCTCAACCATCCACACACATACACAGTCCTCTAACTCCAGGGCAGGCCGATTTCTCAGGCCTCCAGCTCAAAACTTCAAAATTCAAAGTCAATTTTATTATCAAAGTACATATATGGCACCATATACAACCCTGAAATCTGTGCTCTTGTGGGCATACTCAATAAATCTATAGAATAATAACTACAACAGAATCAATGAAAGACCACACCAACGTGGCCATTCAACCAGAGCACAGAAGATGATAAACAGTGCAAACACAAAAAGAGGAAATAATAATAACAAATAAATAAGAAATATGAGATGAAGAGCCCATAGGTTGTGGAAATAATTGAAGTTGTGTGAAGTTATTCTCTCTGGTTCAAGATGCTGATGGCTGAGGGGACATAACTGTTCCTGAACCTGGTGGTGTGGGTCCTGAGGCTCCTGAACTTCCTGATGCTGCCTGGATTAGAGGGCAATAGGCTTGACAGACTTTGATTGTTTTCTATAGCAGCAGAGACTGAGGGGAGACACTTTAGAAGTTCATAAGATTATGAGAGGCATTGATAGACAATCAGTATCATTCTTTAATGGTTGAAATGACTAATACTAGAGTCCATGCATTTAGGGTGAGAGGGAAATTTCAAAGGGGAGGCCTCTGTCGGTCAGGGTTGACAATGGATGCTGTGTCCTTGCTGCCTAGACATGCGAGCCTGAGAAGTATGATATGGAGAGCAAGCTGATGCCCACGTAGCAAGCTTCCCCTCTCCACACCACTGAAGAACCTAAAAGAACAGCAGAAAATAGTTAAGTTTTAAGTAGTGCAAAAATAAAAATGAAGAAGTAGGAAGGTAGTGTCCATGAGTTCAGTGTCCATTCAGAACTTGGATGACAGAGGGGAAGAAGCTGTTCCTGAACTGTTCAGTGTGTGCCTTCAATTTCCTGTACCTCCTTCCTGATGGTATCAATGAGAACAAGGCATGTCCTGAGTGATGGGGGTCCTTAATGATGCACGCCGCCTTTCTGAGGCATCGCTCCTTGAAGATCAAGTCAAGTCACTTTTATTGTCATTTTGACCATAACTGCTGGTACAGTGCATAGTAAAAATGAGACAACGTTTTTCAGGACCATGGTTTACATGACACAGTACAAAAAACTAGACTGCACTATGTAATTAAAAAAAACACAGAGAAAGCTACACTAGACTATAGACCTACACTGGACTGCATAAAGTGCACAAAAACAGTGCAGGCATTACAGTAAATAATAAACAGGACAGAAGGGCTTCCTGTCAGTCCAGGCTTCGGGTATTGAGGAGTCTGATAGCTTGGGGGAAGAAACTGTTACATAGTCTGGTCGTGACAGCCCGAATGCTTCGGAGCCTTTTCCCAGATGGCAGGAGGGAGAAGAGATTGTATGAGGGGTGCATGAGGTCCTTCATAATGCTGTTTCCTTGTCTTGAATACTCAGGATGCCAGTGCCCATGATGGAACTGGCAAATTTTACAACTCTCACCTCTTACTTCCATCCTGTGCAATTGCACCGTCCTGCCCCCATACCAGACAATGATGCAGCCAGCTAGAATGCTCTCCACAGTACATGTGAGTGTCTTTGGTGAGATCTCCTTCAACTAGTCTGAGCTTCTCCAATATCGAAGACACCACCTTCCTTTATATTTTTAAGGTTATGACTAAATAATTCTTCCTCTTGGGAAAGAACTAATATTAGAGTGAGTCCAAATTGCTGTGAGGTTTCAGGCCATCGCCTCAAAGTAGGTCCATGTCAAAATAGAAAGATCAACATTTACTTGAAGCATTATTTGTGGAGAAGTCAGCATGCCCCTGCCCATGCTGTACAGCGTGTCAATTTCCCCTCAGACAAAAGCGAAATAAGTACGACACAGTTGAGACTTTCCATCAGAATTATCAATTTCCATTGGAATTTCCACTGACCCTTGTAACCAAATAATGTTACCATGGTGAAGGTATCTGGTTCCAAAGCACTGTTAAAAATTCAGCAGGTTCGTTGGCAGAGGTTGTCTTGGGTTCTCTTCCGAACAACAGCTATTCAGGCTTCTGCAACCGTAAAACTAGAAGACACGGGTTAACATTAAAACAGCTCGACACTGGAGATGTTTTTTTCCACTACAGAGTTATGGGTCTGGAGCCCAGACATATAAGGTGCTTTAGATGATGGTCAATTAGCTCTTAATAAAGGTTCCATAAATATTGCAGGCTGGGCAATTTTCACACATGTACGGTTCCCTGAGAGTTCACTGACAAACTCAGAGTGTGACTTTTATTCCCTGATCACCCACCTTTGAAATAATCAAATTGACACAAGGCACAAGAGGCCAGTTGGAGTACTGTGCCCTTGTCAGTTCTCTCTTAATTTTCTGTCCAATTATTCCCACACCCCTGCTCTGTCTTTCTAATTTATCTCATGTCATTTTGAAAAATAATCATTGAATCAGCTTCCTTTCTGTGGGAGTGTGTCGTAGGAGTGGCATGGTAGAGTAGTGATTAGCTATTACGAAGTCAGCGACGTGAGTTCAATTCCTCCTCGGTCTGTAACGAGTCTGCATGTTCTCCCTGTGACTGTCCTCCCTCATTCCAAAGATGTGTGGGTGAGTAGGTTAATTGGTCATGTGGGTGGAATTGGGCAGCACTGGGCTGGAAGGGCCTGTTACCATACTCTGTCTCAAAATAATAAATATGTTACCAACTATAGATAATTACCCTCATCCACCTCTCTGCTTTTTTTTTGTGAGTTGTCTTAATCCAAGTTTCTGGTTAGTCAGCATAGTTTCACATTTTCTGATTTGCACACAGCGCAGTTTATAATCCGTCTAACAAACCTACTCCTATCTAGCCCTCCTCTCATAGGAATAATCCTGTTTGAAAACAAATGAAGTCACTTATCCAGTTCTCAAGATTCAAATGTACTTAACAAGTGTATCAACTGGAAGTCATGGTACAGATTGGCACAGGGAGGAAAAGGGGTCCTGGAGAGAGAATACAAGGAGTTAGGCAGAAAGCTGAAGAACAGGACCTTAGCAGCAGCAGCCCCTGGATTGCTGCCAGTGGCATGCACCATTGAGGGTAAGAATAGCATAATTTGGCAGATAAATGTGTGGCTGAAGAATTGGTGCAGGGCACAGTGTCTCAGCTTCCGGGATCATCGGGATCTCTTCTGGGGAAGGTATGACCTGTACAAAAAGGGCAGGTTACACCTGAACCCGAGTGGGACCAATAACCTGGTGGGGAGGTTTGCTGGAGCTGTTGGGGAGGGCTAATTTAGCAGGAGAATGGGAACTGGAATGAAAGTGCTAAGGATGAGGCAATTGGTATACAGTATACAGTGTGAGGAAGGACAAGCAGGTGATAGGGTAAAATTGTAGTCAGTGGGGTAAGCTGAAGTGGAAATTGGGGCAAAACTGAAAAGGGTGATGAGAACAGGACTGAAGGTGTTATATTTGAATGCATGAAGTATATGAAATAAGGTAGCTCAGTTAGAGATCAGCAGTTATGTTGTGGGCATCACTGAGTCATGGCTGAAAGATCATAGTTCGGAGTTTAACATCCAAGGATACACCTTGTATCAAAATGTCAGGTAGGTAGGAAGAAAGGGTGGGGTGGCTCTGTTGGCAAAAAAAAATATTCAAGTCAAGTCAGGACAACTTTTATTGTCATTTCAACCATAACTGCTGGTACAGTATATAGTAAAAATGAGACAACGTTTTTCAGGACCATGCTGTTACATGACACAGTACAAAAACTAGACTGAACTACGTAATAAAAAAACACAGAGAAAGCTACACTAGACTACAGACCTACACTGGACTGCATAAAGTGCACAAAAACAGTGCAGGCATTACAATAAATAATAAACAGGACAATAGGGCAAGGTGTCAGTCCAGGCTCTGGGTATTGAGGAGTCTGATAGCTTGGGGGAAGAAACTGTTACATAGTCTGGCCGTGAGAGCCCGAATGCTTTGGAGCCTTTTCCCAGACGGCAGGAGGGAGAAGAGATTGTATGAGGGGTGCATGGGGTCCTTCATAATGCTGTTTCCTTTGCGGATGCAGTGTGTAGCGTAAATGTCCGTGATGGCAGGAAGAGAGACCCCGATGATCTTCTCAGCTGACCTCACTATCGGCTGCAGGGTCTTGCGATCCGAGATGGTGCAATTTCCGAACCAGGCAGTGATGCAGCTGCTCAGGATGCTCTCAATACAATCCCTCTAGAATGTGGAATCAAATCCTTAGAAAAAGAGGTGACATAAGATTGGAAGATGTAGAATCCTTGTGGGTAGGGTTAAGAAACTACAAGGATAAAAAGACCCTAATGGGAGTTATATACAGGTCTCCGAACAATAGCCAGGATGTAGACATACAAATTGCAATGGGAGATAGAAAATGCATGGAAAAAGAGCAATGTTATTTCAATGTGCAGGTATATTGGGAATTGTAAAGGGAGGGAATTGTAAAATGCCTACAAGAAGGCTTTTCAGAGCAGTTTGCAGTCAAGCCCAATAGGGGAAAAGCAATTTTGGATTGGGTGTTGTGTAAAGAAGCAGATTTGATTGGGGTGCTTAAGGTAAAGAAACCCTTAGGAGGCAGTAATTCTATTGTAATATAATATAATTCACCTTGTAGTGAGAGAGGGATAAGCTAAAGTCAGATGTATCATGACAGTGAGTAAAGGGAATTACAGAGGCTTGATAGAGGAGCTGGCCAAAGTTGATTGGAAGGGGACACCAGCAGGGATGATGGTAGAACAGCCAAGGCTGGAATTTCTGGAAGCAACTTGGTAGGTGCAGGATAATTGCATCCCAAAGATGAATAAGTATTCTAAAGGGAGGATGAGGCAAATATGGCTGACAAGAGAAATCAAAAACATAAAAGAAAAAGAGAGGGCATATAATATAGCTGAAACCTCTTTTAAAAGTGCATCTCTAGAGAAGCGGCTCGTGAGCAGCCACCAGAATCAACAGTGAGAAAACCATCTTGTTTCAGACTCTGTAAATCTAGGGTAGATATGACTTTGGCCTTGCCAAACCCATGAGGTTGGGATGTCTTGCCCCCCCGAACTCTAATCTGTGTGAATCCTATGTAAGCTGCCGCTCCCAAGCAATCACCCAGCGGAAAGAGATAACAGACCGTACGTTGCATACAATTATAAAGCAAATATTTTTATGAATGTCAGCCTAACCAAACAATTATTAAAGAAAACAAAAGGTCCCATCATAATTAAACAGCCAAATGTATACAGGTTGGAGCTCAAATCTTCCAAAAGCCATTGTGTCCAATGTACACACGGTGCCAACTCCTATTCACTGATCTCCAGTAGAATCTCCCCTCCTGGGCTCCATCAGATTGCGCATTCGGTTGGATTGAATCCCATGGCCAGTTCATTTGAGCTTCTTCTCTCTCCATTTGCCGCTGAAAAGGCTCTTGACCCACCTCAGTGTCCATTATAAAACCTCTCCCCCAGCATTCTCTATAACTTTCTCCCAGTTCTACCACCCTGACTGGAGGACACAACATTCCTAAACGTCCTTTATCTTTTAGGTAACCCAACAACTACCAGCGGAACACACTGCTGCCACAGAAAACCATTACAAGAAATATCTTACAACATTAGCGGTAAAATCTTTACTAGGGTGTTACACTCTCCTGCTTCCCCCCTCCCAAAATATAGTCATGCCCTCATGACTTTGAAATTTATCAACCCATCGTCAATAACAAAGTTTTCAAAGGAATTCCATGATGTCAAGGCTATTTGTCAAAGGTAGTGACATATCTCACTGGGGGGATAGGTGGAACACTCTGTTCCCTGGTGTGACATAGACCAGCTTATCTGGGAGGCTCCTGATTCTCTGAGACCTCCTTATCCCATCATCTACTTCTTCAGCCTTGGACACTCCTTGGAATCTTTCCTGTCTACTTGGAGAGGCCTCCCCCTGTCAAGTACTCATGCCTTATGGCAACTTAGGTCTCCCTGTTTCTTGACTGAGCTCAGCTTCATTGCTAGTTGCTCTGGAGCCCAGTTTCCATTCATTGTCCAGCCACAAACCTGCCTGTCCACTGCTACACCCACATCAGCATGGGGAGGTTCAGGAATCTCTTCATCATTACTGGGGAGTTTACATAAGGTAACAAACACCACACCCCCATTTCCTCGTCCTCTGAGTCCATAGAACATTGTGGTTAGGGCCCCTACAGGTCTCTCCACCCGATTGTTTTTCTGTTCTCTTACTTCGGTGGAGAGTCCTCCTGCCAGGTGTAGGGTCCATGTTAGGCTCTGGATTAACACGTACCTCATATTCTAGAGGTAAAAGGAGGTTCTAATGGAGAATTTTGACAGACCCATTCCTGTCTTCTGGCCTCACCCGATAAACTGGCACATTTGGCATCTGACTCTCCACCATGTATGGCGTAGCCACCCGGCTGTCAGCCAACTTATGCTATCCTGGCAGCCCCAACTTCCTTATTAGAAGGGCAAACACGAGGAAATCTGCAGATGCTGGAAATTCAAGCAACACACACAAAATGCTGGTGGAACGCAGCAGGCCAGGCAGCATCTATAGGGAGAAGCGCTGTCGACATTTCAAGCCAAGACCCTTCGTCAGGACAGTGCTTCTCCCTGTAGATACTGTCTGGCCTGCTGCGTTCCACCAGCATTTTATGTGTGTTCCTTATTAGAACTCTGTCTCCAGGGATCAGTTGGGAGAACCTAATCTTTTGATCCTATCTCCTCTTGTTTCCTTGATTCTGCTTGATAGCAGAGGCCTCTGCTAGTTCATAAGCCTTTTGCAAATCCCTCCTCATGTCAGACACATCGTTAAGATAGGTCTTCTGTGGCAAGTCTTCCCCACCAGTCTCAAAACAGAGGTCTGCAGGTAACCTTACTTCGCTCCCAAACATCATATAGCATGGTGAGTTTTCAGTAGCGTCATTCTGTGTCCAGTTGTAGCAGTGGACCAGATGCCCAATATGCTGACTCCATTTGCTCTTCTTGCTGACCTCCAGGGTTCTGAGCATGTCTGGCAATGTCCAATCAAACCTCTCAGGCTGGGGATCACTCTGAGGGTGATAAGGTGTAGCTCTCGACATCTCAACTCCAGGCATGCTCAGTAACTCATAAATGAGCCTACTCTTGAAATTCCATCCCTGATCACTATGTACCCATCTGGGAAGGCCATAATGAACAAAATACTTTTCACATAACACTTTGGCCATGGTGGACGCCCTCTGATCCTTTGTAGGGAGAGTTTGAGCATATCTGGTGTAGTGGTCCATAATAATCAAGGCATTTGCTGTGTTGCTGGAATCAGGCTCTAAGGAGAGGAAATCCATACATACTAGATCAGGTGGCCCTGCACTCTGCAAATGGAATAAAGGAGCGGCCCTCGTAGGCATAAGTGAGTGTAGTTGCTACCACTAAGGGGAAGGAGTTTGGGAAGCTAAAAGGTCTAAAGATAGATAAGTCACCTGGACCAGATGGACTACACTCCAGGGTTCTGAAATTGGAAGCTGAAGAGATTGTCATCTAGTCTTAGAGAAGTATAGCACAGAAACCGGCCCTTTGGCCCATATAGCCTATACTGAATTCATTTAAACAGCCTACACCTATCCACTTGTATACTATATACAATCCATATACTATCCATATACCTTCTCTTTTTTCTTTCTTTTTCAATCTTTTTACTGAGTTTCATATATACATATAAAAAAAACATAACATAATAATGAGTAAATTATGAATACAATAGACTTGAAATCACATTAATAATAAGATAACAATATCCTATTAAACATCAACAGAAAAAAATACCTTAATCAATCAAGTCCATATGATTATATATGAAAAAAAAACCAAAAATAACCATTAAAAGAAGAAAAAATTTGAAAATATGTGAAAAAAATATATATTAAGAAAAATAAAACACTAAACTAAACTAACATGGGCAATAATAATAGCTTACAAGTATATGATAGTGTCAAAAAACTCCAGAACTCCATACCTGAACATGAATAAACAGAAAGAAGGTCTGGAAAAGGCCAAATTAATTCATATGAAAATGTCGAATAAACGGTCTCCAAGTTTCTTCAAATTTAATTGATGAGTCAAAAATAGTGCTTCTAATTTTTTCCAGGCTCAAATAAGAAATAGTTTGAGAAAACCACTGGAACGTGGTAGGAGGATTTACTTCTTTCCAGTTTTGTAATATAGACCTTCTAGCCATTAATGTTACAAAAGCAATCATTCGTCTGATTGAAGGGGAAAACTGATTACCATCTTCATTTGGTATGCCAAAAATTGCAGTAATAAAATGAGGTTGTAAATCTATATTCCAAATTGAGGAAATGGTAACAAATATGTCCTTCCAATAGTTATGTAAAGTGGGACATGACCAAAACATATGGGTCAATGAGGCCACTTCTGAATGACATCTGTCACATTGAGGGTTAATATGAGAATAGAATCGAGCAAGTTTATCTTTAGACATATGAGCTCTATTTTAAATTGTATTAAAGCATGTTTAGCACATATAGAAGAGGAATTAACCATTTGCAAAATTTTTTCCCATTTATCTGTTGATATATTATATCGAAGTTCTTTTTCCCATTCTTGTTTAATTCTGATATTTCTGGTTGTATCTTCATAATCATATTATAAATAAAAGCTACTAATCCCTTCTGACAAGGGTTTAAGGTAAAAATCAAATCTGTAAAATCCACTAAAGTTGAATTAGGAAAAGATGGTAAAACTTTATGTAAGAAATTTCTAATTTGTAAATATCTGAAAAAATTAGATTTAGGTAATTCAAATTTGTTGGAAAGTTGGTCAAATGACATCAAAGTATCTTCAAAGAAAAGATCACGAAAACATTTTATACCTTTCCTTTTCCATATGTTAAAAGCTTGATCTGTCCAAGAGGGTTTGAAAAAGAAATTAAGTAAGATAGGGCTATCAAGAACAAAGTTTTTCAAAGTAAAAAATTTACGAAATTGAAACCAAATTCGTAATGTATGTTTAATAACAGGATTAGATATTTGTTTATTAAATTTAACTAAATCAGCAGGAAGACAAGAACCAAGAACAGAGAATAGAGAATATTCCTTTACCTCATTACATTCCAAATTTACCCACTGTGGGCACAATGGTGAATCCAAATCTAGTTTCCAATACATTAAATTACGAATATTATTTGCCCAATAATAAAATCTAAAGTTAGGTAAAGCTAAACCACCATCTTTTTTAGATTTTTGTAATTGCCTTTTACTTAACCTGGGGTTTTTATTTTGCCACACAAATGAGGAAATTTTTGAATCAATGTTATCAAAAAAAGATTTAGAAATAAAAATTGGTAAGGCTTGAAATAAGTATATAAAAATTTTGGTAAAATCATCATTTTAATAGCATTAATCCGACCAATTAATGATAAAAATAAAGGAGACCATCATATACCTTCTCTTAAACACTGAATGCATGCACCACTTGTGCTGGCAGCTCATTCCACACTTCGACTACCCTCTGAGTGAAGAGGTTTCCCCTCATGTTCCCCTTAAACTTCTCACCTTTCACCTTTAACGTATGGCCTTTGGTTGTAGTCCCACCCAACCTCAGCAGAAGAAGGTGAGAATACAGTCCTAACCTACTTAATCTTCCCTTATAACTCAGGTCCTCCAGACCCTGCAACATCCTTGTAAATTTTCTCTGTACTCTTTCAACCTTGTTTACATCATTCCTGTAGGTGTGCAGCCATAGGTGATGGATTCTGGCATGTTTCTGGAGGACTGGAAAATTGCAAATGTCACTCCACTCTTTAAGAAGAGAGGGAGCCAGAAGAAAGGAAATTATAGGCCAGTTAGCCTGACCTCAGCAGTTGGGAAGATGATGGAGTCTATTGTTAAGGATGACGTTTCCTTAAGGGGAAATCTTGCCTGACAAATCAGTTGGAATTCTTTGAGGAAACATCAGTGGATGTTATTTACTTGTATTTTCAGAAGGTCTTTGACAAGGTACCGAAGATGTGGCTGCTTAACAAGAGCCCACACTATTACAGCAAAGGAACTAGAATGGATAGAAGATTGGCAGACTGGTAGAAGCCAAGAGCAATAATTTTCTGGTTGGCTGCCAGTGACTAGAGATGTTCTGCATCGATTGGTGCTGGGATCGCATCAGTTTACATTATACATCAATGATTTGGATGACAGAATTGATGGCTTTGTGGCCAAGTTGGTGGACCATACAAAGATATGTGGAGCAGTAGGTAGTTTTGAGGAAGTAGGGAATTTACAGAAGGACTTAAGACGCACTGAAGTAGAAATCTACAGCACATTACAGGCCCTTCAGCCCACAATGTTGTGCTGACCATGTAACCTACTCTAGAAACTGCCTAGAATTTCCCTACCACATAGCCCTCTATTTTTCTAAGCTCCATGTACCTATCTAAGAGGCTCTTAAAAGACCCCATTGTATCCGCTTCCACCACTGTCACTGGTAGTGCATTCCATGCACCCACCACTCTCTGTGTGAAAAACTCACTCCTGACATCCCCTCGGTAGCTACTTCCAAGTACTGTACCATAACACTATGCACCCTCATGTTAGCCATTCAGCCCTGGGAAAAAGCCTCTGGCTATCCACACGATTAATGCCTCTCATCATCTTATACACCTCTGTCAGATCACCTCTCATCCTCCATCACTCCAAGGAGAAAAAGTCAAGCTCACTCAACCTATTCTCATAAGGTACATCTTCCAATCCAGGCAACATCCTTGTAAAGCTCCTCCGCACTCTCTCTATAGTATCCATTGTAATGTGAGTATTATTAAAAGTAAGTTAATACTAATCGGGAAGCTGTTGGTAACAAGAGGTGGGTTCTGGGATTGGCAGAGTTTTTACTTCTGCTCTCTTTACTCCCAGTATGCATTGTATATAGTTCCTCCACCCAGGCCGCACGAGGTACCTGGAAGCCTCTGTATTGTAAATATCATTTGCCGTCCCAGATGAAGATGTTTCTTTTGGCCATAAAATTGTGGAGTGCTCTTTTGTAAAGTGGAAGTTACCACAGTATCCACATCCCATCCTTCCCGTAGTGAGGTGACAAGAACTAAACACAGTACTCCAAATGGGGTCTGACCAAGGTAGTACATAGCTGTAACATTACCTCATGGCTCTTGAACCCAATCTCACAGTTGATGAATGCCAACACACCATATGCCTTCTTAACAACACTGTCAACCTGCACAGCAGGTTTGAATGTGTTATGGGCATTGACCCCAAGATCTCTCAGATCCTCCACACTGCCAAGAGTCTTACCATTTATATTATATTCTGTCTTCAAATATGACCTACCGAAATAAAACACTTCACACTTATCTGGGTTGAATTCCATCTGCCACTTCTCAGCCCAGTTCTGTATCTTACTGATGTCCCGCTGTAACCTCTAACAACCCTCCAGACTATCCACAACACTCCCAACCTTTGTGTCACCAGCAAGCTTACTAACCCACCCTTCTACTTCTTCATCCAGGTCTTTTATAAAAATCACAAAGAGGAGGGGTCCCAGAACTGATCCCTGTGGAACACACTGGTCACTGACCTCCATGCAGAATACGAACTATCTACAGCCATCCCTTGCCTTCTGTTGCAAGCCAATTTTGGATCCACAAAGCAAGTGAAGAGAATGAGAGAATGTACGTGTGACAAATAAAGCTAATCTTTCTTTCTTTTCTTCAAATGTATGAGCCCTTGGTGAGAAAGTATTGCCAAGGGAGAACAGAGAGGAACGAAAGTGTGTAGTGAAGAGATTTATGTTAAATATCGAAGGGATCTCTATTTTAAATGCTGATTGCATAAACTGAAATTAAGACACACAGATTAGTTTGCAAACAGGTTTTATTTGTTGTTTAGCCTTTATCAGAAATCTCTGTACATTTTATAAATCCAGATAATGCCATTTAGAGATGTTTCATGTCATGAAGTCAGATAAACAAAAAGGCTATTTCTGTCTAGGTCATTTTCATCAAGCAAGAGGATCTGGCGTTAAATGGGAAGACACTCTTCCCTTGGGATATCCAACACAATTTCTGTGTCTGGTGTGCACCTATAAGGCAAAGGAAATGGGAGTTGGCATTATTACTGCAACACCACATCCATGACAATAGCTTTCTTAACTATCTCAGGGAATGCTGGGTGAACCAAATTCAAAGTTCAAAGTAAATTTATCACCAAAGTGTATACCATATATTACAGTGAGATTCAATTTCTTGTAGGCATTTACAGGAAAAAAGAAGTGCAATAGAATTTTATGAAAAAACTGTACATAAACAAAGACTGACAAATGTCCATTGAGCGGAAGAAGACAAACTGTGCAAATAAAAATAACACAAAGAATATGAGTTGGAAAGATAATTGAAAGTGAGTCTGTAGGTTGCAGAATCAGTTCAGTATAGTGGCGAGTGAAGTTATCAATGCAGGTTCAGGAGTCTGACTGGTTGTAGAGTAATAGCTGTTCCTAAACCTGGTGCCATGAGATGCAAGGCTTCTGTACCTCCAGCCCAATGGTAGTGGTGAGAAGAGAGCATGGTCTGCATGGTGGAACTCTCTGATGATGGATGCTGCTTTCTTGTGGCAGCTCTCCATGTAAATGTGCTTGGAAGTGAGGAGGGCTTTGCCTGTGATAGACTGGGCTGTATTCACTATTTTCCGTAGCTTTTCAAAGTGCAGCCCCTCTAAATGCTCAAGAGGGAAAGCCTTAAAAGTGATGAATTAACTATTGGAACACTACAGTACAAATTTAACAGGAACAGCTCAAGGTGGAAGGGAGAGGGCTGCGATGTGGCCTGAATTCTTGCAGAATAAGCTAAAGCCATCTCAACTCTTGGGCTGCCTCTTCTCAGTGCTGACCTCTTCTGGTGGAAGTGAGGCCTGCACAGAGAGAGCAGGAACAGAGGAACCTGTATTTATATTAAGCTTCTCATGATTTTGAAATGTGCCCAAACAATATAAAGTTAAATGCACTTTTAAATGTGACCGATAAATAAGATAGACACAAGAACACCTATATTTACAAAGCCTCCACCTATCTTCAGTATAGGAATTCCAAATGTTTCACAGCTCTTTCAAATATAAAAGGTCTATTAACCAAGGGTTTAATATAACCATTAACCAAGGGGTTCATGGACCCCAGATTGGAAACCCCTGCTCTAGCCTTTAGTCTGAGACTGGATTCCTCAGATGGAAGAATCTCCTCAATATTATCTACCTTATAGAGCCAATCCAGGAAAACAGAGCAGCCATGGGTCACACAGAAAGCTCCCAAATCAGAGGTGACCAGTTACCCTTTGTGGGTAACGAAGGGTAAATATTAATCAGAATCCCAGGGGCAGCTCCATCCAGCTTTGTATTGTACCACAAAATCTTTTATATCCATTGGCCAGGCCAACGATGCTTTAATTTCACCTCTGAATGATTGTCATTACCATTTGTCTATGGCAAGCATTCCCAACCTGGGGACCATGAACCCCTCAGTTAATGGTAGGGGTCCATGGCATAAAAAAAAGTTGGGAACCCTTTATCCATAGAGTAAAATGAAAGGTTGACATTTTGGGTCAAGACACTTCCCATGGATTGATGAATTCAAATCCCGATGAAAGGTCTCAACCTGGAACTGTCCATTTCCTCCGCAGATGCTGCCTAACCTGCTGAGTTCCTCCAATGTCCATAAGACCATAAAAAATCGGAGCAGAATTAGGCCATTCAGACAATTGAGTCTGTTCCACCATTCCATCATGGCTGATCTGGGATCCCACTCAACTCCATTCACCTGTCTAGTCACCATATCCTTTGATGCCCTGACCAATTAGGAAACAAGCAGCTTCCACCCTAAATATACCCATGGACTTGGCCTCCACCGTAGTCCGTGGCAGAGCATTCCATAGGTTCACTACTCTCTGGCTAAAAAAATTCTTCTTTACCTCTGTTCTTAAGGGTCACCCCTCAATTTTGAGCCTATAGTTCTGGATAGCCCCATCATAGGAAACATCCTCTCCACATCCACCCTATCTAGTTCTTTCAACATTCGATAGGTTTTAATGAGATCCCCCGCATTCTTCTAAATTCCAGTGAGTAGATGCCCAAGACTGTTAAATTCTCCTCATATGTTGACCCCTTCATTCCTAAAACCATCCTCATGAACCTTCTCTGGAGTCTCTCCAATGTCAACACATTCTTTCTGAGACATGAGGCCCAAAACTGTCAACGATACTCCAAGTACAGCCTGACTGATGTCTTATAAAGGTTCAGTATTATCTCCTTGCTTTTATGTTCTATTCCCCTTGAAATAAATGCCAACATTGCATTTGCCTTCTTTACCACAGACTCAACCTGTAAATTAACCTTCTGGGAGTCTTGCACAAGGACTCCTAAGTCTCTCTGCGCCTCTGATGTTTGAACCTTCTTCCCAACACTGTATTCCAGCTGCCACGTTTTTGCCCATTCTTCCAATTTGTCTAAGTCCTGCTGCAATCATATTGCTTCCTCAGCACTACCTACCCCTCCAGCTACCTTCGCATCATCCATAAACTTTGCCACAAAGTCATCAATTCCATTATCTAATTCAGTGACAAACAATGTCAAAAGTAGCAGTCCCAATACTGACCCCTGAGGAACACCACTGGGCACTTGGCAGCCAAACAGAAAAGGCCCCTTTTATCCTCACTTGTTGCCTCCTGCCTGTCAGCCATTCCTCTATCCATGCCAGTACCTTTCCTGTAATGCCATAGGATTTTACCTTATTAAGCAGCCTCATGTGGCACCTTATCAAACGCCTTCTGAAAATCCAAGTAAATGACAACCATTGCCTTTCCTTTGTCCACCCTGCTTGTTACTTCTGCAACCTCTCTCAGGACTCTGGGATGTAGTCCATCTGGCCTAGGTGACATATCCACCTTAAGACCTTTGAGTTCGCCTAGCACTTTTTTCCCCCTTGTAATAGCAATGGCACTCAGTCCTGCCCTCTTACACTCATGGACCACTGGCACACTGCTGGTGTCTTCCACAGTGAAGACAGATGCAAAGTACCCATTAGGCTCATCTGCCATTTCTTTGTTCCCAATTACTACACCATCAGCATCATTTTCTGGTGGTGAAATCTCAACTCTCACCTCCCTTTTACTCTTCATATACAGGCGTCCCCTGTTTTTTGATCACTCGCTTTACGTCAACTCGCTGTTACAAAAGACCTACATTAGTTACCTATTTTCGCTAACAGAAGGTGTTTTCAGTGTTACAAAAAAAGGCAGCGTGTGCCGACCCTGGCTGCATTCTAGCCGGCATTGCTTAAACACGTGCCTGTGAGCGTCTATGCTTTATGTCGTTTTACTTTGTGCATCCATTAGCAAGATGAGTTCTAAGGTATCGGAAAAGCCTAAAAGAGCTCATAAGGGTGTTACACTCAAGCGTAAAACTAGACATAATAAAGCGTTTCGATCGTGGTGAACCAAGTAAGGATATAGTGAGCTTGGCTAAGGGTTTGTGGAACTTGATGGAGATGATGTTGAAGATGATGTTGAGCATCCCATGACCAAGAACTGACAGATGAAGAGCTGATGAAGAGGAAAGGATAACAATTGAAGCCGTACACAGTAGTGAACGGCCCAGAAGTGAAGTCGTCCAGGTACTGAACGTGAGGCAATTGCGTGAGATTTTCACTGTGATTGACAACGCTGCAATGATTGCAGAAAAGTATGACTTTGATTTTGAAAGGGTACGTAGGTTTAGGGCAGGTTTGCAGGACGGCTTACAAAGAACTGTATGATAGAAAAATGTGCAAAGCTAAGCAGTCAAGCATACTGTCATTTTTCAAGCCTTCCACATTAGCCAACGAACCGCGACCTTCGACATCGAGGCAGGCAGACATAGAAGAAGGTGACCTGCCTGCCCTGATCAAAACAGACGATGATGAGATGACACCCCAGTGTCCCACCACCCCTACCTCCGATGATTCAGCCTAACACACCATCATCAGAGTCCTCACTGTCTTCCCAATTCCGGTAAGTGAAATTACACTGGGCGTACATTATTTCTACTTTATATAGGCTGTGTATTTTTATGTGTTATTCCGTAACTTCATAGCTTAAAGGTTACTGGAAAAAGTGCTTCAGCCGGGAGCACTTGCCCTGTGTGTTTCTGCCGGGAGTGCTTGCGTGAAATTTTCACTGCGGTGGGCAATGCTGCAATAATTGTAGAAAAGTATTCATACATTATATAGGCTGTATATTTATCAAATCATTCCTACTCTTACTATATGTTACTGTTATTTTAGGTTTTGTGTTATTTGGCATGATTTGGTAGGTTATTTTTTGGATCTGCGAACGCTCACGAATTTTTCCCATATAAATAAATGGTAATTGCTTCTTCACTTTACGACATTCCTGCTTATGAACCATTTTATAGGAACACTCTACCTTTGAATAGCGGGGGAAACCTGTAACTAAAAGGAACTTCTGGCATCCTGTTTTATATTATTGGCAAGTCTGCCCTCATATTTTATCTTTTCCCTTCTTATAGGTTTTTAATTGCCTTTGTTGGATTTTAAAAGCTTCACAATCATCCAACTTCCCACTCACTTTTGCTACCTTGTATGCCCTTTCCTTTGCTTTTATGTAGTCAACTACTTTTGCCAGCTGTGGTTGTCTATCACTGCCTTTGAGAAATTCTTCCTCTGTGGGACATATCTATCCTGCGCCTTGCGTACTATTCCCAGAAACTTCAGCCATCTCTGTTCTGTTGTCATCCCCACTGTATCCTCCTCCAATTCACCTGGGAAAGCTCCTCTCTCAGGCCTCTGTAATTCCCTTTATTCTGTTGTGATACTGATACATGTGACTTTTGCTTCTCCCTCTCAAACAGCAGTATGAATTCAATCATATTATGATCACTGCCTTCCACCTTCCTAATGTCCACCTAACTTTCCTCCTTTTTTTTATATAAAACTACGAGTTTATTCAGACAAAAATACAAACTTCAAGTATTTACAAGACAGTGAACAAATTCAAATTAACATATTATAAAGCGGTCAATTCCCTAGCGGGCTCATTGTTCTCAGAAACCCCCAAGTGCCCACCCTGACCACATGCTCCCTCTCCAGGGATACCCGGGCATGAACATATCCTCGGACGAGGAGCAGGCAGTTGTCCTGGGCAGAGCCCTCGACTATCTACCACCTGGGCTCATGAATGGCCATTTTGGCCGAGCCCAGCAGTAGATCTCCCAAGCGACCCGCCTCTTCCATACTGGGTGCCCATACTTCAGAAGTGTGGAGCTGAAGTGCAATCAAAACCTGAGAACCAGCCCCTTCAGATATTCAAACAGCAGCTGCAGCCTCTTCCACTCCATTCCGACTCCTCCTGGCCGCAGAACGGACAGGTGGATGGAATGTCAGTGAACTGACTTAAAAACCTATTGCACAGTACTGCCCTATGCAGCCTTCTACCCTTAATGTACAGGGAAAGGATCCCTGCATACAGAGATTTCCACTAGGGACCTGACCTCCCCTGTCACCAGATGGTCGAACAGAGGCAAGGAAGTGAAGGGTGTGCAGGCACAGCCCGTACAAGAACTGCCTCAGTGCGTCACAGTGGACTTCACCACAAGGTGGCTCAGGTTATGTGGGACCCTCTCTTAAGAGGTATCTTGGGCCTTGGGTCAAATGAGCAATTCCAGTTGACCAAGTTTTAGTACACCTACTTTCCCTCTCACCTTGATTCACCTATCACCTGCTGGCTTGTATTCTCTCTCCTCCCATTCTTTCCAGTCCTGATGCAGGGTCTCAACCCCAAATGTTGACTGTTTATTCCTTTCCACATATGCTGCCTTACCTACTGAGTTCCTCTGGCATTTTGTGTTTGTTCTGCCAATGTTTTATGCGTAGTTTCAGATTCCATCAGCTACAGCATCTTGTGACATTAAAGCTTTTGGTCCTGCAAGGTTTTGATTTTAAAAATCCCTCAGCTGTCTTCAGACCTCTTCCCAACCTTGTCCTTTCCCTTTCTCTACCTCGTTCTGGACATCGGAAACAACCTTCCTACATCTAGCCTGTATAATCCCTTTAGAATTTTATACGTTTCAATAAGATCCCCCCTCAATCTTCTAAATTCCAGCGAGTATAAGCCTAGTCGATCCAGTCTTTCTTCATATGAAAGTCCTGCCATCCCAGGAATCAATCTGGTGAACCTTCTCTGTACTCCCTCTATGGCAAGAATGTCTTTCCTCAGATTAGGGGACCAAAACTGCACACAATATTCTAGGTGCGGTCTCACCAAGGCCTTGTACAACTGCAGTAGAACCTCCCTGCTCCTGTGCTCAAATCCTTTTGCTATGAATGCCAACATACCATTTGCCTTTTTCATCGCTTGCTGTACCTGCATGCCCACCTTCAATGACTGGTGTACAATGACACCCAGGTCTCGTTGCATCTCCCCTTTTCCTAATCGGCCACCATTCAGATAATAATCTGGTCGGCTCGCTATCGAAAGGATGTGGAAGCATTGGAAAGGGTACAGAGGAGATTTACCAGGATGCTGCCTGGTTTAGAGAGTATGGATTATAATCAGAGATTAAGGGAGCTAGGACTTCACTCTTTGGAGAGAAGGAGGAAGAGAGGAGACATGATAGAGGTGTACAAGATATTAAGAGGAATAGACAGAATGGACAGCCAGCGCCTCTTCCCCAGGGCACCACTGATCAGTACAAGAGGACACGGCTTTAAGGTAAGGGGAGGGAAGTTCAAGGGGGATATTAGAGGAAGGTTTTTCACTCAGAGAGTGGTTGATGCGTGGAATGCACTGCCTGAGTCAGGTGGGGGTTATATGGGAGGCAGGGTTTGAAGGTTGGCACAACATTGTGGGCCAAAGGGCCTGTAACATGCTGTGCTATTCTATGTTCTACGTTCACTCCCGGCTGTTCTGGGCATCTCCAAGCCTGAGTGCTTGAAAGCGCACTGAGCAAAACAGCTCTGAATTGTCTTACTGCTTATTTCTTGCCAACTATCAGAGACAAAAATCACTACTTTTTGAACACAAACACACACAATTCATACTATTTAAAAAGCACGATGTAGTGTTTAACAGCCACAGTAGTGCATGTGACTGATGCTAGTTAGAAACTTTGGTAACTGTCTTCTGTCCCAATTAAGTGACAATGTCCTAAATAAATGAAGGGGATCCCAGCTGTTCTTTCAATTAAGTTTGGTTCTTTAAGAGTTATCCCAAATAAGTGGCTGCCTCGATTAACCGATGGCCCAATTAACCGGAATCCACTGCATTTTTTCTTTCCAATGTACTTTGTTAATAATCATCATGAAATTTCCCATCTAATCTCAGCTCATTCTTCAGAGCTGAACAAAGTGAACTGTAGAGCATTTTAGAGTATGGTAGAATAAAGGAATCTGGGAATACTGATCCATAATTCCTTGTAAGAGGTATCACAGATAGATAGGGTCATAATGAGAGCATTTGCCATGTCAGCCTTCATAAATCAAAGGATTGAGTACAGGAGTTGGGATGCTATGCAGACATCTGTGAGACCAAATTTGGAATTTTTGCAGTTCCGGTCACCTACCTACAGGAAAGATATCAATAAGATTGAAAGAAAGAGTGTACAGAAAATTTACAAGTTGGGACTTGAAGACTTGAGTTACAAGGAAAGACTGAATAAGTTTGGACTTTGTTCCCTGCAGTGTAGGAGAATGAGGGGAAACCGTAAAGAGGTGTATACATTTATGAAGGTTATAGATACAATAAATGCAAGTGGCTTTTTCCCTTGAGTTTGGGTGAGACTAGAACTAGGGGGTCATAGTTTTAGGGTGAAAGATTAAATATTTCATTCAGAGGGTGGAACAAGCTGTTGGCAGAGCAGGTGAATGCAGGTTCGACTGCAATATTTAAGAGGGATTTGGATAAGTATATGGAAGGAAGGGGTATGGACTCCTTCTGATGTACGATGTAACACAGGGTGGATGTGGATGGGAATAGGCAGAATAGTTCAGCATAAACTAGATGGGTTGAAGGGCCTTTTTCTGTGGTGTAGTACTCCAAGATTCTAAAGGGTTCTCCACTTTGTATTGAACGACCACAATTGGCAGAGATTCTCCCCAGTGTTCTTGCCAACTCCACCAACTGTCCACTGCAGTTAGTGTGTGAGTTGTGGGAACTTGCTACATGTAAATAGGCTGCCTTGAGCCCTCCCATTTCAATATGAGCTACATTTCAAAAAGTTTGTGATAAACTTTGGAATGACTAGTGGTTGGATAAGTGAAAGCCTTTTTTGAATGATTAATGTCAACATGCAGCTTGCTTAAATAAGGTGCAACATATTTTATAATAAGTATGTAATTCTTATGACTAAACACCAAAAGAAGGCAGCAGAAGATTGGCTATATTCTGTGACAGCTGCTATTTATATGCTATACTTAGAAGTACGACTAAATTTATCAGAAAACTGCAAGTACTGCACAATTTCCTTTTAGACTCGAGCTTCCTTTATATAGGTTGTCTGTCAGCAAGCAGCAATAACCCAATGCACACTTTTATCAGGTGTTGCCCTCACAACATGCTACAGAGACATGTTACTCATTTCCTCTTGTTGTTGAGGTATAGGTGAATGTTGTGGAATGATTCAGTCTGAGTATGGCAGGTTGGCACTTGTTGCAAAGAAGGACAGATATACAGTGACAGGTTATATCCACCTTATATCCTTAGAGCTAAAGTCAAGCACTCCTAACTCACTACACACACCAGCATCGTTAGATTTTCTTTGTGTTTATACATGATTCAATGGATGATTGCTTGGATGAACGCAACTCAAAAAAAACACCAAGTAAAATAAGACTGAACTCTGCCATGGACAGTCCCAAGCCTGGCTGTGAAAGGAGGACTGGACATGGGGCTAGCAGAATAACTGTTCCAAAGTGACTAGATAGGCCAAAGGGCCTGTTTCTGTGCTGTGGCGCCCTGTGACTCTGTGTCATGGGAATATTGTGGAAAATAGTTTTGAAGCAGATCAGTCAAGATTAATAGTCAAGTAGCCTTGAATGTCTAAATGACTCCTAGTTCTTAACCTTAATCGGCACTCAAACATTCACTCCCTCCATATTCACTACTGAATGGATCATTTCCAAAACGCACTGCATTAATCCGACCAATGAAAATATCCCTCTTACCTAATAATTATCACTGGTAAAGGAAATAAGGGTTTGCACCGAACATTACCTCTAGGTCTTGTACTTCTCCAATATGGTACATGAATTAACTGTTGAATTACTGGTGGGTGAAAACCCAAGAACTCCTTACCTATTAACACCTGTGTTTTACACCTAGATCACACAAACTGCTGTTGTTCAGACTCAACAACAGAGGAATGCAATATGTGGTAGCATCACCACTACTGGTTACATCTTGATTAAGCCATGTTTGTTATGTGCCATGTCGTATGACACGGGCGATCATGGTCTTTCAATGACCAGGATTGCTCTTGGCAAACTTTTCTACAGAAATGGTTTGCCATTGCCTTCTTCTGGGCAGTGTCTTTACAAGACAGGTGACCCCAGCCATTATCAATACACTTCAGAGATTGTCTGCTTGACGTCAGTGGTCGCACAACCTGGACTTGTGATATGTACCGGCTGCTCATACGACCATCCACCACCTGCTCCCATAGTTTCATGCGACCCTGATTGGGGGGTCTAAGCAAGTGCTACACCTTGCCCAAGAGCGATCTGCAGGCTAGCGGAGGGAAGGCATACCTTACATCTCCTTTGGTAGACATGTATCTCCACCTCGCCACGCAATAAGATTAAGTAAAAGGCCAAATTTAGAGCATTGTGTGTAGTTCTCATCATCTACCTACAAGAAAGAAATCAATTATCTTGAAAGACTGTATATAATTTACAAGGATGTTGAGGGGCTTGAGCACTTGAGTTATAGGGGAAGAGTGAATAGGTTTAATTTTATTCCCTGGAGTATAGGAGAATGAGAAGGTATACAAAATTGTGAGGGGAATAGATAATGTGAATGGAAGCAGGCTTTTTCCCCTCAGACTGGGTGAACTTAGAACTAGAGGTCATAGGGTAAGGGTGAAGGGTGAAATATTTAAGAGGAACCTGAGGGGGCTTCTTCACTCAGAGGGTAGTGAGAGTGTGGTAGTGAGTCAGCACAAGTGATGGATGTGGGTTCAACTGCAACATTTAAGAGAAGTTTTGATAAATACATTGGATAGGCGGGATATGGAGGACTATAATGCAGGTACATGTCAATGGGACTAGGCAGAGTAACAGGAAAACATAGACTTGATGGGCCAAAGAGCCTGTTTAGGGGCTGTACAGTATGACTCTTCTTTGGTAATGCATTGTCCCTGTTGTATAGAAGTGATGATGGAGAATTGGACGTACCATATTGTTGCACGTACATGTATTACAGAATCAGACATCAACTTTATTCACCTTATACATATATTAGGAATTTGCTGTGGTGTGTTGGTCAGGGCATGACATACAGCAAGAACCAACAATAATATTCAACAATTATTTAAAAATATATATATAAAAATTAAAATAAGAGGTTAAAGTATGGATAACACTTTTTAGGGTAATGACTTCAAGGAAGGGAAATGTGAGGGAGAGAGGTGCAGGTCTGAATGGTCCCCTACACCTCCTCCCTCACTACTTTTCAGGGTCATAAACAGACCTTCCAGGTGAGGCGACACTTCACCTGTGAGTCTGCTGGGGTCATTTACTGTGTTCGGTGCTTTCAGTGTGGCCTCCTGTATGTCAGTGAAACCCAACGTAGATTGGAAGATCACTTCACCGAGCATCTACACGCTGTTTGCCAGAACAAGTGGGATCTCCCAGTGGCCGCTCATTTTAATTCCACTTCCCATTCCGATATGTCTATCCATGGCCTCCTCCACTGTCATGATGATGAGGCCACACTTTAGGCTGGAGGAACAACACCTTATATTCCATTTGGGTAGCTTGCAACCTGATGGCATTAATATAGATTTCCCAAACTTACGATAATGCCCCTCACAACCCCTCCCTCCTTTACTGTTCCCCATCCCATTCTCCCATCTCACCTTATCTCCTTGCCTGCCTGTCACCTCCATCTAGTACTCCTCGCCCCCCTTTCTTTCTTCCATGGCCTTTTGTCTTTTTCACCAATCAGCTCTTCAGTTCATCCCTCACCCTCCAGGTTTCACCTGTCACCTGGGGTTTCTCTCCCCTCCCCCCACCTTTTAAATCTACTCCTCAGCTTTTTTTCCCCTACAGTCCTGCTGAAGGGTTTTGGCCTGAAATGTCAACTGTACTTTTTTTTAATATAGATGCTGCCTGGCCTGCTGAGTTCCTCCAGCATTTTGTGTGTGTTGAGTAGAGAACCCTCATTCTGCTTTGAGACTTCTGTGTCAAATTTACATCCTCAAATCCAACTGCCCTATGATTGGGGTGCAATGCCTTTAATTACCTATGCATTAAGGTTAAACTCCCTTCAAAAATTTCTGTGTCTGTTTTCCAAGATTTCTCTGGTCTGATTTCCCTATCTTGTCTGGTATGATATTTTGTTAAGGAAACTTTACAATGGAAATAACTCCTGCACAAATGCAACCTGATGGGTGTTATAGAATCCAGTTAATTCTAATTTATTTATAGATACAGCAAGGAACAAGCCCTTCCAGCCCAAAGAGCCGCGCTGCCCAGCACACCAACCTATTTAACTCCTAGGCCAGGGGTCAGCAACCTTTACCACTGAAAGAGCCACTTGGACCCGTTTCCCACAGAAAAGAAAACACTGGGAGCCGCAAAACCCGTTTGACATTTAAAATGAAATAACACTGCATACAACGTTTTTTTTGCCTTTATGCTATGTATAAACAAACTATAATGTGTTGCATTTATGAAATTGATGAACTCCTGCAGAGAAAACGAAATTACATTTCTGCATGCAACAAAAACATTTTGAACTCTGAAAAAAAGACGTTGGGTTGAAGGTTACTTTTAAGTAAAATACTCAACGTCTATTTGAGTCTTTCTTGTATTTATGAAAAACGCCAAACTTAAATTTGCCGCCAGCAGCAAACCAAAAATAACATCAGCCAGCTGTCAGCCTGAAAAATAAAAGGACTATTTCACTGAACAATGAAAAAATATGAATATACATAAAATAATAGGCAATTAAAATATTTATCATACTTGGTTAATGGGATTTCTGCTCCTGGACCTCAGCGCACAGCGTCTGCACATCAGGGCTGTATGACGTCACCTTCATCTTTACACAGGATCGCAAGCTGTCATCTGTGAGGCGTGCGCGATGTTTGTTTTTAATAAAGTTCATGTTGGAGAACACCTGCTCACATACATATGTGGATCCAAAGATCGACAGGACTCCAAGCGCATACTTTTTCATGTTTACATAAATGTCGGGCATAGCATTCCATGTTTCGAACACAAGTTTGTCCGGTTTTAGAAGGTTTTCAATATCACTCCATTTGTGATTCTGAGCAAGAACGGCCTTCTGACGGGCAACATCTTCAAGGTCTGCTGTCAAGCGTCTAAACTTGGACACCCATATGTCTTTGTCGGCTATGTCGGCCAGTTCCATCTCAAGATCAGGTTGACTCACATCTGCCAATGCAGTCGTATTCAGTAGGGAAGGATCGATGCTTAAGGGAGTGACCGGGAAGGATAATGTGTTTTTTTCCTCTCTGAACTCACAGAAGCGTTTCCCAAACGATGTTTGCATTGCGATGATTGCAGAATGTAAATACTCCGAAATTATCATGTCGTGACCTTGTTTGAACTCTCTCAAATTGGGGAAGTGAGACAAAGTGCCTTTCTGTAAATCTCTGGCAAGCACTGTCAACTTGCGCTCGAATGCCAAAACATCCTCCAACATGTGCAGGGCTGTGCGTCCTTTCCCCTGAAGAGCTGTGTTCAGCGTGTTCAGGTGCGCTGTCATGTCTACCATGAAGTGTAGCTTTTCCAGCCACTCTGGCTGTTCCAGCTCAGGAAAGGTGAGCCCTTTGCTGCCCAGGAAAGTTTTCACTTCTTCCAGACACGCGACAAAGCGTTTCAGCACCTCCCCTTTGGACAGCCACCGGACTTTGTTGTGCAGCAGGAGATCAGAATATGCGCTTTCCATCTCGTCCAGTAACAAACGGAATTGACGGTGATTTAAACTTTTTGCCATTATTTTATTGACAATCTGAATGACAACATCCATTACTTCTGTGCATTCCGGAGGAAATGTTTGAGCGCACAGTGCCTCTTGGTGCAAGATGCAGTGAAAAGTCAGCAGCTTTCTGTCCAGCGACTTCTGCAGTAAAGCCACAAATCCCTTGTGCGTTCCCGTCATATTCGGAGCCCCATCAGTAGCTACTGACACCAGATGGGTGGTCTTTATTCCTTTGGCTCTTAAACAATTCAAGACAGCCTCACAGATGTCCTCCCCCCGTGTTTGGTCTTTTAGAGGTATCAACTCAATCAGTTCTTCCTGTGGCCCAGCAGAGTTTACATACCGGCAGAACAACGCTATTTGTTCAATATCACCTTTGTCTTTAGACTCGTCACAGGCAATCGAGTAGGCCACAGCTGAATTGATGTCTTTAATTTGCTGTCTTGTGATGTCTTCTGCCATTTTTATGGTTCTGTCTTTGACAGTCTTTGCAGAGAGGGGCATATCCCTGATTTTCTGCACAATTTCACTCTTGTTTTTAAAGTCCGTGAATAGATGTTCTGAAATCTTAATGAAAGATTCTTTTATATATTCACCATCTGTAAACTGCTTCCCGTGCCTGACTATTTCCTGAGCGGCAATATAACTGGCGTATGTCGTTGATTTTCCAGACTTCATCCATTTCTGGAAATGATTTTTGCTCAGATCAACCTTCCGCATCAGTTCCGAAATGGCTTTTTTTCTCTCATCTCCATCCGGATATTTTTGAGCAAAGGCTGCGTGTTTACTCTGGAAATGCCTTGCGACATTTGACTTTTTGTTGTTTGCTAGTTTCTCATTGCATATTAAGCATACCGGTAAACCAGTCTCGTCAACAGTGAAAGCAAATGAATCTGTCCACGTATCATTAAACGTTCTGTTTTCTTCAGTCACTTTTCTTTTTTTAGAATTCTCCATAGTTGGCTTACCTTGGATCGAAAAATTAAAGAAATCGCGCACTGGCGGGTGTCAGGTATTGGCAGTGGTGACGTATATTAATAGCGATAAAAACACTTTGTAGCGGTGTGCTCACGCAGTCAGTAAACTGCAGTCGAATAACTTTATTCGAACTAAACAGCCTTGCTTTTAAGCCTCCCTCAACCCAGCCCCCATGGACGCAGATGCTGCAAAAGACGCGTACTCACAAACCCCCGTAGGCTATCTCCCTTAGCCGGAATGCTGGCTAATTGTGAGCCGTTTCGGATGTGCCAGGAAATGTGTCGCCACACTTAGATTGTACAAGATCACCATAATCTTCAAATTTAGAATTACATTTCAAAAGCTAACAAACTAACATAAAATACATTTTAATTAAATACTGACCAATTATTTCCCAAAGCCACAGGGAGCCGCAGCACAGAGGTGAAAGAGCCACAAATGGCTCGGGAGCCGCAGGTTGCTGACCCCCGTCCTAGCCCAATCACAGGACAATTTATAATGATTGACTGACCAACTGACTTGTGTTATGAACCCCTAGGGTTCATATTTTCTGTGGACTATCACTTTAAAACGTCTGGAAAATGAGACTGACTTTTAGACACAGTTTGAGCTGTTACAGAGAGAGAGAGAGAGAGGGAGGTGTCCAACGCAGTGAGAGAGAGAGAGAGAGAGAGAGACAGAAACTGCTTGAAAGATTGATGTTATACAAGTTGTTTACCTTTCCGAGGACACTTGCCTGCTTGCAAAGTTCCTGCAGAGAGAGGAGGGCGGAGCAGCTTGATGGACAGCTGATGTCCAACATGTGGAGATAAAAACCAGGTCCGCTGATACACAGGACACACACGGTTTTGGACACTGAACGAGCTTTGTTGCGCCCACAGGAAGATGAGGTTTTGGAGGATCGATTCAGGGAAATTGATCAGCGGCTCTCGCAGTGTGAAAAGGTGCAACCGGTGGGGAATTATTTGTGTGTCCACCCTCACCTGGGTGATAATTCCATCACTGAAGAACGGTCGTACCTGTTATGGTCACAGTCGGTGACTTCAACAGGATTTCGGAAACAACAAGAAGATCGATGGCATCAGCTCACCTCTCTCCCTCTCTCCAACATTACTCAACTAACTACCTCGAACTGAACTGAACTCTCTTCATCATTGTAAGACTGTAGCCGTGCACCCCTGGATTTGAAAGATCCTAGTTTTGTTCCTATTTCCATACTTATGTGTGTGTGTATACATATCATTGCTAACCTGTCTGATATATTTGTATTTATAGTACTGTATTGCGTAGTTACTAATAAACACTATTAGTTATTAGCAATACCAGACTCCAATGCATTTTCCATTTCTGCTGGTTCTTTAACCTGTCACGGGGTACGTGACACTTGTACGTTTTTGGAATGTGGGAGGAAACCAGAGCACCTGGAGGAAACCCACATGGTCATGGAATGACGGAACAACATCTTTACAGATGGATTGGAATTATTTAACTGGTGATCTTAGAGTTATTGAACTTTATAAGCATCTTGTTTATAGATCCCACAGCTGGAACCTCTCTTGATACCCATGGGGGGGGGGGGGGGGGTTGGTGTCCTTAAAAGAAGAGCAGAAACAGGGCAATTTTGACACCTTCTCTTATTGGCAATTAGATTACCAATAGTCTGTCCTAGTCCAACCACATTGATGCCATGACCAGGAAAGCTCACCAATGCCTCTACTTCATCAGCAGGCTAAAGAAATCTTGTCGCTAAAGCCTCCCTCAACTCTTACCAATTTTTTTTTGATGGACTGTAAAAAGCATTCTGTCTGGATGCATTACAGCTTCTTGCAGCATCTGTTCTGCATGTGACTGCAAGAAACTGCAGAGAGCTGTGGACACAGCTAAGCACATCACAGCAAACAGCCTAGATTCTGCCTACACTTCCTGTTGCCCCAGTAAGACCCCACCCACTCTGCAAAATCTCTCTTTCTTCACCCTCTCGTCAGGCAGAAGGTACAAAGGCCGGACAGCACATACCACCAGGCTCAAGGTCAGCTTCTACCCCACTGTTATTATTGGAGTATAAAAGTTGCATTGTTTGCTGTATAACCAAAACTATGTAGTCAGCTTTGAGCTTGCTATTTGCTATGCATGTATCCAATTGAATGTAGAAGACAATGGTGTGTTAATGAGAGGTAGCTAAGAGATGTAGATTAGAACATGATTAAGTCAATAGGTAGAAACAATAGTGGCGGATGTACGTGTGATACGCAACTGTAGACCGATTGGATATACTAATGCAACTAAACCAGGAGATTGCTATAAAAAATGCTATGCACAAGGATCGGTGGGCAATCAGTGGCTAGCTCAATGACTGTCTTAGCTTTTGCAAATTAAAGTTTAACCCTTCTTGAAGAATCTTCTGTGTCTCCTGGTCATTTGTGGGGCACGAAAAACCACGACATTATCAGACCTCTTTAATGATAAGACGAAGTTCTGGCCTCACAATCTACCTTGTTATCATCATATAGGTGCAATGCACTCTTTCAATAGCTTTTCCACTTTGTTCTGCGTTGTTATTGTTTCACTTTATTCTAGCTCGATGCTCTGTATAATTTGATCCGTATAAAGGGTGTGCAGGACAAGCTTTTCACTATAGGTTGGTACAGGTGACAATAATAAACCAGTATACCCAACCATCCACCCCCCAAGTCCAAATGCACTACCCAGCCCTAGGTCAGAAACTGACTGGAGTAGCCCTGGCTTAGTTCTGGCTAAACTCTACAAGCCTGACAAGCCGCTGGGTTTTTCCCCTGGTTTCTATCTGACCAGACACAAGTGTTCAGTTATCAGGAAAGCTTGAGAATATTTTCCCTATTTTGTAATTATGTTCTGTACTTTCACCAGCTTTATGCTGTAGGGGAGGGTTCAATTCAGTACCCTAATAACACTCCTGGGTGATGGAGTAGGGATATCATAGAACATTACAGCACAGAAACAGGCCTTTTGGCCCTTCTTGGCTTTCCAGAACCATTTTTCTGCTTAGTCCCACTGACTTGCACCTGGGCCATATTCCTCCAAACCCCTCTCATCCCTATACCCGTCTAAGTTTTTCTTAAATGTCGAAAGTGAGCCCACATTCACCACTTCATCTGGCAGGTCATTCCACACTCCCACCACGCTCTGTGTGAAGAAGCCCCCTCACTGTTCCCTTTAAACTTTTCCCCCTTCACCCTTAACCTATGGTTTTTTTCTCCCCTGGCCTCAGTGGAAAAAGCCTGCTTGCATTCCCTCTATCTATACCCATCATAATTTTATACACCTCTATCAAATCATCCCTCATTCTCCTATGCTCCAGGGAATAAAGTCCTAACCTATTCAACCTTTCTCTGTAACTCAGTTTCTCAAGTCCCGGCAACATCCTTGTAAACCTTCTCTGCACTCTTTCAACCTTATTAACATCTTTCCTGTAATTAGGTGACCAAAACTGCACATACACTCCAAATTCGGTCTCACCAATGTTTTATACAACCTCATCATTACATTCCAACTCTTATACTCAATACTTTGATTTATAAAGGCCAATGTACCAAAAGCTCTCTTTACGACCCTATCTACTTGTGATGCCACTTTTAGGGAATTATGTATCTGTACTCCCAGATCCCTCTGTTCTACTGCACTCCTCAGTGTCCTACCATTTACCTTGTTTGTTCTACCTTGGTTTGACCTTCTAAAATGCAATACCTCACACTTGTCCGCATTAAACTCCATCTGCCATTTTTCTGCCCATTCCTCCAGCTGGTCCAAATCCCTCTGCAAGCTTTGAAAACCTTCCTCACTGTCCACTGCTCCTCCAATCTTTGTATCATCAGCAAATTTGCTGATCCAATTTGCCACATTATCATCCAGATCATTGATATAGACGACAAATAACAATGGACCCAGCACTGATCCCTGTGGCACACCACTAGTCACAGGCCTCCACTCAATAGCAATCCTCCACTACCACTCTCTGGCTTCTCCCATTGAGCCAATGTCTAAACCAATTTACTACCTCTCCATGTATACCTAGCGACTGAATCTTCCTAACTAACCTCCCATGCGGGACCTTGTCAAAGGGTACGTCTCAACCAAAGGAGGCCCTTCGCTAGCCTGCAGGTTATCCTTAGGCAAGGTGCAGCACCTGCTTACCAACACCACAATCAAGGTTATATGAAGCTATGGGAGCAGCTGGTCACATGAGAAGCTGGTGTACATCACAAATCTTGGTTTTTCTACACCTTCTGCTTGTTCTTTTTGTCACGGAAACAGAGTCCGTGACATGTGGTTCGGAACTCGATCAAATGACCTAGCACTCTGTTGTATCCGGAGAGCTGCCTCGAGGAGAAGATCAGAGAAAAGGACTGAGAACATGAGCTGACATGTGGAAAAGACCAGACACAGGGTGTGGGGTCATGAGTGACTCCACTTCGAAGAGTCAAGGAAGACTGAAGCATTGAGGTGAATGGAGGGGGGTCAGGGATCACTCTCAACAGAAGCCATCAGCCAGTCTGCAGCCGAGTCAGAGGCAGTACTATCCATCATGGTGGTCGCTCTTCACAGAAGGACTGAGTTTGTGTGGCTGTTCTCCTTGTATGCTGAGGGAAAGATGTTTTCAACATTCTGAGATTGATGTGATTACTGGACTGTACTTTATATTGGTCTCCTTCAGTTGCTTGGTGTTTTCTATCTTGTGGTCGACTGGCAGGTGGGTGATCTGTTCATTTTTTTGTATGGGGGGGTAAGGGGTTTTGACATTATTGTTGCTGTTCTCTTCTGCAAATGAGTGGGTTGGGAATTTGATGCTACTGGTGCTGTTTTATCTGTGAGGGAAGGTTGGGCGCTTGTGAGTTTTGTTTCTTTTTCGTGCCCAGGGAAGGTGGAGTTGACGTCTTTTCTTTCAACAACACCCATGTCCTTACTGTATTTCATGGCTATCAGAGTTGCTTTGCACATGCATACTTTGACAATGAAATGAACCTTTGAACCCTTTAGTTATGCGACCTCTGATACCAGGTAGACAATCTCTGAAGAGTATTGATAACGGCTGGGGTCATCCATCTAGTAAGGACACTGCCCAGAAGAAACCAATTCTGTAGAAAAATTTGCCAAGAACAATCATAATCATAGAAAGACCATGATCACCCATGTCATATGGCACAGCACATACAAACAAATGGATAACACTCCTGTATAATTTACATTCAAACTCCCATCCAGTGAAGACACCTACTTTGGCTGATTTTGGAAAACGTCTGTGAAGATTTGCTCTCTGCCATCCTTTCTTGATTTCAGTAGGTGTAACAGATTCCGCTGTAGGTCCAAATTATTCTTTTCCATATTTTTATTCAGCTGTACATGAAAGAACATTACAACAAAACTGGTTTAAATGGTCTTATAGTCTTAAATATAAAGACAATTCAATACAAGCTCAGTCCACCTAAAATGTTTTAGGGATATTTTTCTCCCACCCCCCATATCAGATTTCAGAACAGTCCATGAACACTACCTCTCTTCTTGCAATTCTTATTTACTTTTATATTTCTTAATGTAACTTATAGTTTTAATATATTGTAGTACTGCTGCTGCAAAACAACAAATATCAGTGATAATGCATCTGATTCTGATTCTAAATACCGAATGTTCAGCCTATACTTGAATCATAACTCTACATCCTTGACCTTAATCAGGCAATTCCCTTTTGTGCTTTGTCCCTCAATTACACTTACAGACTGGACACTTTACAATAACTGTCATCATTTCAATGTCTGGACAGAAAATTGATTTAATGATCCTTACCTTTGCTTTCAATTCTCTCTCTCATGGCTTTGCCACCAACCCAGCTTCATTTGTCTCAACAATGAATTGCTCCAACAACATATGGATTCATCATATGGACTCATATGAACTCTTCATCTCACCTTCTCAATATTTATTACTTACTTATTTATGATTATTATTATTTTGCTTTTTGTTCCTTTTGTGCGTGTGTGTATAATATATACACACACATTTTATTATTTTTTTAAATAGTCAAATTAAATACATAGTGTGAAAACAGAAATAAAAAAGTAGTCAGATAGTAGTCAGATTGGATGGCAGAGGGGAAGAAGCTGCTCTTGAATTGTTGATTCATATATGTACTTTGAGAATAAATTTACTTTGAACTCAGTGAAATCTTGAATCCTCCAACCTGATCTGCGCATCATGCTTTGTTTAGTGGGCATCTCTATAGCACACAGATGGCATTGATTAGAACAGTCCCCAAAGCACATCTGCGCTGCACGGTGTTACCATCTATATGAGGCAGGCTCACTTTGTCCCTTCTAGTGGACCAGGGATAGATCATACTAATGCACTAAAGTCAGAACCAGTCCCATTCATATGCATTTTCACAGTACAGAGGTTATTCAGGTATTACAGCCTCTTAGCACCTACCTCAATATGAACTTCTATTTCCTTCTTCATCAACGCATTGTGAAGTATTACCTCTTGAAATCCCGAAGGCAGGAAATTGATTTGCTTCTGTTGTCATAAAGCAATAAATATTTAAAAAGTATTCACTAATTGCCAACGTTGCAAAACTGCACTATGGCTGAAGTTAAGGTAGACTGTTGCAATGGTGATATCACATCACTGGGAGACTTGGTTAATAATGCTGAGAATGTTTGCTCAAATCCCAAAGTACTGACTCTCTTTATAAAATGAGAATGAGAAAGCAGGCAGGATGAGGCGCAAACAGTCAAATAGTCATTAATAAAAAACTTGAACTGCTTCCCTGATGTCCATGAGAAAAAAAAAGAGAACTGCTGTTCTTATCCATCATAGTCAATAAATGACTCAAATTTCATATTGGTGCAGTTGATTCTGAACAGGACCACACACAATGTCAAATTCCACATAATATTCCTTTAAAGAGGTTGTGTTTTACTTCATTAAGTTAGCTGTATATAAAACAGTTAGCTGGTCATTAAAACCTCTACACAGCTACTCAGGGTGATGGAGAATGGAGAATGAAAAATGAGCATTGCCAAGGTAACAGTGTCTACATTGATGCAACTATAAAGAAAGCAAGACCGTGGCTATATTTCATTAGGAGTTTGAGAAGATTTGGAATATTGCCTAAAACACTCCAAAATTTCTATGGATATCCCAATGGAGAGCATTCTGACTGGCTGCATCACCATCTAGCATGCTGTGGGCTACTGCACAGGATTGAAATAAGTTGCAGAGTTATAAAATTAGTCAGCTCCATCATGGGCACTAGCCTACATAGTATCAAAGACATCTTCTAGGGGATTGCCTTAGGAAGGTGACATCCATTATTAAGGACCCCCACCACCCAGGACATGCCCTCTTCTCACTGTTACCATCAGGAAGGAGGCTCAGAAGCTTCTTTTCCTCTGCCATCTGATTTCTGAATGGACATTGAAGCCAAGAACACTACCTCACTATACACATACTGCAATCCACAGATTTTTTCCCCTATATTATTATGTATTGCTGCCGCAAAGTTAACAAATTTCACAACATATGCCAGTGATATTAAACCTGACTCTGAAAAATATAAACTTTTTATGGTGTTGGAGCAGATTAAAAGGTCGGTACAACATCATGGGCAGAAGGACCTGTACTATGCTGGACTGTTCTACATATTGAATTTGAAACACCACTGCCATCTGGTGACAGTTAACCCAAACTGTATCATTTAAATACAAATTTGACAATAGAAAACTGGCAGCTCAATTTGAGCATCAATCTGCTCCACAGCAAAGACAATTTCACTAAGAAAGTCTGTTGGAAGGAAAGAGCTTGTGGAGGTGGCTCTTGGTATTTGGTGGAAAACAAAACTCTTAAAAAGGAACAAAAACCAATTAAGTTGCATGCTGGAAATCTGAGCAGGAAAAGAGAAAATACCAGAAGTGCTCAGTAGGTCTGACACTATCTGTAGAGAAAGTATGTTAAAGATTTGGATTAATAATTTTTCTTTGAACTGGCAAAATGTTATGAAGTACAGGCAAAATAAAGTGGGCAGGGCCAAAAAAGGGGAGGTTTGTGTTCGGACAGAATTCAAGAGGAACTAGATAACAAAAGATTCTGCTGATGTTAGAAAACCAAAGCACACACACAAAATGCTGGAGGAACTCAGCAGGTCAGTCAGCATCTATGGAAGTGAACAAATAGCGGTTGTTTCATGCCGAGACCCTTCTTCAGGTCTAGAAAGGAAGGGGGAAGATGTCAGGAATAAAGTGGGTTGGGGGGAGAGGAAGGAGGATAGCTTGAAAGCTTTAGGTGAAGCCAGGCAGGCTAGAAAGGTAAAGGGCATGAGGGGAAATAATCTGACAGGAGAGAAGGAAAGGAGAGGCACCGGGGGAGGTGATAGGCAGGTGGGAAGAGGTGGGATGCCAGCATGGGGAATAGAAGAAGGGGGGTTAATTTTTTTTTATGGCAAGGAGAAATTGATATTCATGCCATCATGTTAGAGGCTATCTAGACAAAATATAAAGTGATGTTCCTCTGCCCTGAGGTACCAAAAGAGTTGATAAGATACACGAGGTTATTAACAGTACAAATAAGGAAACACAACTTGTAAAAATAAATTTGCAAAATCACTACATGAAACTGTTAGATTCAAGATCCAGTAAAAGTGTTATGCCTTGAACTTGCATTGAACTTCTTTGGAAAGATGCAAGAGCATAGGATGGGAAAGGGTGAAGGAGTAGGAAGAAAGAGAACCCATGTGGCACTGTAAATTTAGAATCACATTTGAAAACTGAATTTACTCATTTTGGAAACTAGTTACCCAATCTGACTTCAGTATCCTCAGAGTTGAGGAGGTTACAACATGAAACGACAATATATCATACTAAATTGAAGTAACTACAAGTACAGTACTAAGTGAAGTTCTTAGGCACACATATATAGCTAAGGTGCCTAAGACTTTTGCACGGTATTCTAGAAATTTTATGTATTGCACTGTACAGCTGCCACAAAAAACAAATTTCATGACATATGAGCTGGGAAGCTGGGAGGAGATAGGTGGAAAAGATAAAGAGCTGGAAGAGAAGGAATCTGATAGGGGAAGAGGATGGACCATGGGAGAAAGGGAAGGTGGAAAGACACCAGAGGGAGGAGATGGTCAGCTGAGAAGAATAGAAGTAGTAAGAAGGGAGCTAGAGTGGGGAATGGAAGAAGAGAGACCACCAACAAGGACATATATATAGAAAAGTGCTGGAAAAGGGCCAGTAACATCATGAAGGATCCCACTGTTGGTCCCATTCCCATCAGGGAATGCTAGGACCACTGACTTAAAAAAGCTACTTTTCCAAGCAGTAAAATTGATCAACAGCTCCACCCAGTAACTTCAGAACTACTTTAATTTCTCATCAGCCACCAAATTTGCAGCCTAATTTCACTTTATGGACATATTATCAATTTATGCATATAAGTTATTTTATTGTGTGTTTTTTGTATTATTATTGTGTTTGTTACTTTTCGTGTTTGCTTTGTCCAGCATCAGATCCAGAGTAACAATTATTTTGATCTCCTTAAACTTGTGTACAGGAAATGACATTAAACGATCTTAAATCTCAAAGAGAGGAGGAAGGGGAAACAATTGTTTTCTGTTATTTTATTCACTGATTCTTGGTCTGAACAGTGTATTTCATTTTTTTATTGGGAGGGTTATTTGTTGTTGTTCCTCTCCGTGCCTTGTGGTGCATCAGAAAGCAACCTTGCCATTTCTTTAGCATTTGTCTGTTTTGTTTTACGAGACCAAGTTGCCAGCCCGAAGCTCAACCCAGCACAGATAGAAAGTGTGCAAGGAGTGGTTGAATTTGAACCCGAGGCCACTAACCCTGAAGTACAATGCAGATGCTACTACACCACCGGCCAGCATATGGTGGGGGTGGTGGGAAGATATCTAGTGTTACTATTAGTTACTAACCTTAGCGATTTTATTAAATATCTCCTGCTCCTTCTCTTTGAGCGTATTTTCCATTCTTCTCTTATGTGCCAGTATAATTTCCTCCACATCCACCAGTTCATCCTGTTTGATAATCAAAGAAGTATCATGCTTTTAAGACACCAATAGGGGTGCCAATGGGAAGACCAGTATTTATTGTCTACCATTAATTTTCCTTGATCACTTCAAAGAATAAATAAATCCCCCATGGTGCCATGCCAGATCAGATTTGGGCAGCCGACTTTCATCTACAGTACACCGAATGTAAATAAACCAGATGTTGTACATCAACAGCATTATTGATAACAGATTCTTCAGATAAAAGTTTCAAATTCTAAAAGTCTTGGATGCTTCCAGTCAAGATGGCATTGAGCTATGGTCTCCATTGAGGTTGTGGCTCAGATTTAGTTGGTGCTTGTTGAGATGACTTTGGCGACAGAGAGGGGAATGGTTTGCATTGCAGCCTGTGAAAATGTAGCTTGAAACAAATTTCCATGCACAACAGTCCACAATAGCTTACTGCTTACAATAGCTCTTATCTTTCATCAATTGCTTCAATTTTCTGGTTATCAATTCTCCTGCCAGATTCAATTATCCATTGTTTACCCTATAGAGGTTTTTCATAATTTTGAGCATCATTTAAATCTCCCCTTCAGAAAGTGCATATACATTCAGTGACCACTTGATTAGGAACATCTGAATACCTGCTTGTTAATGCAAGTATCTAATCAGCCAGTCATGTGGCAGCAATTCAATGCATAAAAGCAAGCAGACATGGTCAACAGGTTCGGTTGTTGTTTAGATCAAACATCAGAACGGTGGAGCGATGTGATCTCTGACTTTGACAGTGGAATGATTGTTGGCATCAGAAAGGGTAATTTGAGTATCACAGACACCGCTGATCTCCTGGGATTTTCATGCACAACCATCTCTTCAATTTACAAAGAATTGTGTGAAAAACAAAAGACATCCAGTGAGCAGCAGTTCTCTGGGCAAAAATGCCTTGTTAATAGGAGAGGTCTGAGGAGAATGGCCAGATTGGTGCTAGTTGACAGGAATACAGCATCTTAATAACCATGTGTTACAACAGTAGTGTGCAGAAGACCACGAACGTAAACTCAGTGACCACTTTATTAGATAAAGGAGGTAAAGGTTGCAGGAATGACGACCTACTTGATGTTCTTGTGTGAGCTGCTTGATCTCTTTCTCCAGCTGTGTTATTTTCAAAGCAAATATCAGGAGCTCTTTGTCTCTGAATTCCTTCAACATATGAAGTTCTGTTTGTGCATTCCGAATCCTTGTGTTAACTTCTTCAACTTGAGAATACAACTCTTTGAAAATAAAGAGATCACAATTGATTTGCTAGTGTAGGTTTTGCAATAAGTCAACATATCCATGTTGTTTTAAAAATTAATTTCCTTCATGGAACATAGATGTCACTAGCATTCTCATTGGCTTGGAGCTATGGAAGCAGTTTAGAGTCAACCACATTGGTGTGTGTGGAGTCATAGATGCACGGATGAACAGCAGACTAGGACCCTAGCTTCTCTAGCATTGAGGCCATTTTCAAAAGATAATGCCTCAAAAAGCTGGTATCGTATCAATTTTTAAGGACCTCCATCACAAAGGACGAGATCTCTCCTTAATACTTGAATGAAAAAGCCTATAAAAAGTAGTGGATATAGTCCAGTCCATCACCAGTAAAGAACCCCACCATTGAGCGCATCTACACAGAGCACTGGTGCAGGAACCCCTACAGCCTATGAGCTCACTTTCAAGGACTCTATAGCCCACATTCTTGATACTTATTGCTTATTTAGTTATCTTCTCTTTTTATATTTGCACAGTTTGTTGCCTTTTGCTGCTTGGTTGCTTGTCTGTCTTTGTTGTGCACAGTTTTTCATTGATTCTATTGTGCTTCTTTGTAGTTACTATGAATGCCCACAAGAAAATGAATCTCAGGGTAGTATATGATGACATACGAGTACTTTGAACCTTAAGACACATACTCACATGTTCAGGAACAGCTGCTTCTCCTCTGCCGTCAGATCTCTGAATGACAATAGACAATAGGTGCAGGAGTAGGCCATTTGTCCCTTCGAGCCAGCACCACCATTCAATGTGATCATGCCTGATCATAATCAGTATCCCGTTCCTGCCTTCTCCCCATATCCCTTGACTCCGCTATCTTTAAGAATTCTATCTAACTCTTTCTTGAAAGCATCCAGAGAATTGGCCTCCACTGCCTTCTGAGGCAGAGCATTCCATAGATCCACAACTCTCTGGGTGAAAAAGTTTTTCCTCAACTCTGTTCTAAATGGCCTACCCCTTATTCTTAAACTGTGGCCTCTGGTTCTAGACTCCCCCAACATTGGGAACATGTTTCCTGCCTCTAGCGTGTCCAATCCCTTAATAATCTTATATGTTTCAATCAAAACCCCTCTCATCCTTCTAAATTCCAGTGTATACAAGCCCAGTCACTCCAATCTTTCAACATATGACAGTCCTGCCATCCCAGGAATCAACCTCGTGAACCTTCACTGCACTCCCTCAATAGTAAGAATGTCCTTCCTCAAATTTGGAGACCAAAACTGAACACAATACTCCAGGTGTGGTCTCACCAGGGCCCTGTACAACTGCAGAAAGACCTCTTTGCTCCTATACTCAATTCCTCTTGTTATGAATGCCAACATGCCATTAGCTTTCTTCACTGCCTGCTGTACCTGCATGCTTACTTTCAGTGTCTGATGAACAAGGACACCTAGATCTCGTTGTACTTCCCCTTTTCCTTACTTGACACCATTCAGATAGTAATCTGCCTTCCTGTTCTTGCCACCAAAGTGGATAACCTCACATTTATCCACATTAAACTGCATCTTCCATGCATCTGCGCACTCACCCAACCTGTCCAAATCACTCTGCATTCTCATAACATCCTCCTCATATTTCACACTGGGCAATGAACCCATGACATACTTCATGAACTACAAAGTTCAGTGATATTAAACCTGATTCTGATTTGGCTGCAACAACATTAGTGAACCAGATAGGTATTTATACCAGTTTTGTGATTACTATGGTTACCAAACTTAAGATTTATTTTGGCATGCAAGAAATACAGTTCTGTAAACTATTATGTCAGGTTCTTCAAAGAATTTGGGAGTCTACCTATTACACAACTTAATTGCAACATCAAAGAAAAACTAAATAGTTCTCTTTAGATCAGGGGTTCCCAACCTGGGGTCTATGGACCCCCTTGGGTTAATGGTTAAGCTCGAACACATAAAAAAAGTTGAGAAACCCTGCTCTAGATAAACTTTCCAAGAATCTCCAAATGCAAAAATTGTTAAATGTTTATTACCAGCAGCTTTAAATAATAATATGCTACTGTTGCTGGGATTCAAAGTTATCACTTAGTAATTCATCCCTTGATCCCTGTGTTGTTATTGCCAAACAAACTGAATAGCTGTAACTGCCATTAAGGCTAATGGAGCAGATTTTTGAGCCACAGTGAATACACACAAGTTTGTGACTGACCTTCAGATTTTTGTTTCACTGTTTTTTCAGTGTCTTTGAGATCATCTTTGGCTGCTTCGATCTCCTGTCGTTTCCATTCACCTACACCGGAAATTCCTTTCTTACGTACAAAAAAAAAGGAGATTGGCAGTGTGACATCAGAAGTGAACAAAGCCATCAGCCACACTCATACTCTTCTCCATTTAGGTTCCTATTGTACAGAAGTCCGAGTTTCTAATTCTGCAAAATATTGGAAGGATTCTGGACATAAAAATAACCTGTGGATTTTGGTTTACTGCACCGTCCCAAGTTAAATGATTCTTCTACTTTGAAGATCATACCTATTGACAGCACCTTGAACTCAGGTGCCAACTATTTTATTCCTTCCATCACTTTTGTACAGTACTTTGGTTTTCAAGGCTCTTAATTTGCCTTCAGATGTCTTTAACACAAGGGTTCCCAACCTTTTCTATGCCACGGACCAATACCATTAAGTAAGGGGTCCAGGTTAGTAACTCCCTTTTATGGAGTGCAAGGGACTGAAGGGTGATCTAAAATTTTGTATAAAATTTAGAAGGAAGTACCAGGTTATCTGCTTTCAACTGCTCCTAGGCTTTTCGCAAAGTAGATACGTACCCTAAATTTGTTGTACTGAATCAGGAGGGTTCTGGATTCCGCCATGGCATTTTCCTCCAACTCTTTCAGTTTCTCTACCAGCTTCATGTTAATATCCAGGAGGTTCCTGCTATACTCCTTGTATTCATCCATCTGCTTCTTTTTTGCTGTTATTAAATACTATTAAGCAGCACGGTTAAACATAAAGAGACTCTTGCACGAGCAACTGGATGCTCAAGGGAAGAACTATAGAAGAGACAATCAGCAACAAGACTCTTTAACACTAAAACTTCTACCTTGTGAGCTCTAAGCAAAACTGCAAGCCTGCCCTTTAAAACAGTTAACATATCCTCAAATATTTTTGGTTTTAAGCCCAGAGTTTGATCTGAGCAATGTAACATTGCCAGCCGTGAGTATTGGCAGCCTGTGTGCTTACAGAAACCTGCCAGTGCTGATCTATAATCACATTCTTAGAGGGATGCAGATGCTTCATCTTATTTTGTGGAATGGGGCTAGATTCACTAGTCTCTTCGGGGATGATGTCTGCTTCAAGAATACAATCCCAGGCCACACAAAGTTTAATTGCCTGAGCGGAGATCTAATGGATAGCTGTAAAATTGTTGAAGGACTTGACAGGATAAATATTGGTGGATATTTCCCTGAACTGGAGTCTGGGGTGAAGGGCACAGCTTGAGAATAGATTTAAATGAGACTGTTTATGACTGAGATGATAAAAAATTCTCAACTCAGGGGGTGGTGAATCTTTGAAATTTTCTATCTTGGAAGACTAAAGAGAGTCAGTCATTATATTTTATGATGTCTAAACAGACATTGACAGAATGCCAGTATTAAGGGAATATATGGATATGATGATAATGCTAGAAAACACGGCATTGAGTCATAATCTTGATGGAAGGGTAGGACAGGTTACGACTTTATTTCATGAAGTGCAAGGGATTGAGGGGTGATCTAACATTATGTATAAAATTACAAGGGGCATAGATAGGGTGACTGCACAGTTGTTTCCCACCACACCCCCTTGCCAAAGTTGAAGAATCAAAAGCTAAAGGACAGGAGAAATTTTAATAGGAACTTGAGAAACAACAAAGAGAGGTAAAAGATCCACACAAAGAATGGTGCATATGTGGGACAAACTGCCAGAGTAAGGGGTTAATCAGGAATTGTACATACAAGTAACTTAACTTTATATTAATATTTCTGTTCAAGTACAAGTCAGGCTTAAAGGAATAAACTTTGAATGGATATTAAAAATCACTTAGTTTACTAATTGTTTTAATGCTTATCTACAGAGTAGATAAGCCACACAATGTAGGAAAATTTTGGGTTTCACGTTATTTGATGGTGTCTGGCATCAGTGGACTGTGTCAGAAGAAGCAAGATTAATCAGAACTGCAACCCTGGTCTAGATGGTGTTGTAGGTGTATAAAATCTCAACGAGCACAGGAGGAATCCATTGTACTCCACGGTGTAGTATCCTGCCAAGCCACATGATCATGTAATGGCCATGTGTGCAACTTACTGCAGGGTACTCAGCAGAGGAGTTAATGCAACATCCTAGAAAGATGCTTCGAATCAATACCCTTCATCAGTCTTGATGAAGAGTCTCAGACCAAGTCATTGACTGTTTATCCCCCTCCATAGATGATACCTGACTTGCTGAGTTCCTCCAGCATTTTGCATGTGTTGCTCCAAATTTCCAACATTTTCAGAATCTCTGTTTATCTTATGAGAACATCTTTTCTTCAATGGGCACACCTTCTATTGACTGACAACAAACACAAAATGCTAGAGGAACTCAGAAGGTCAGGCACCATCTATGGAAAGGAATAAACAGTCAACGTTTCAAGCAAAAACCCTTCATCAGGACTGGAAAGGAAGGGGAGAAAAGCCAGAACAAGACTTCCGCTGACTGCTTACTTCACTGTCACTCAAAAATGCAGGCATATATATTGATTCAGTATATAAAATAAAAAGTGGTCTGCATTACTGCCTTTCACTTCCAGTGTATACAGAAATACAGCATTATGAAAATTAATAATTACCTTCAGTATATAGATTTTTTCTTTTAGTTCCATGTAGCAGGCATTATCTGCACTTATTTTTTCTCTTGTACGCCATCGATAATTGCATTTCTTTGAACAGAACTTCTCAACACAAAGCTGAGCTGAAAAAGATCAAAGCTTCGAGATTACAGGCATTAGATCTGATATTTTAGAGTCAATCCTTTCTTTTAAATGAATGAATTTCAAACATATCCCTCCTCGACAGCAGGGGTGGACAAGGACAATGGGTGTTAAATATTAGCATGCAGAATACATTCAAGTGTATGTGTGTCTATGATGTTGCTCAAAAAGCAATGAAAATCCAACGCAGTTGGAAACATGAGACAACTTGAATACCTCATATCCTTGCACAACCACTTAACTCAGAACAGCAGCTAACAAATAATCTATTATCATGGTAGCATCCCATCAATTATTTGTGATAAAATATATTTTTTCTGACCCAAAATTTTGGCTCCACTCAACCCCGAATAACCATGTCACTTGGTTAGTGACTACTATTTTACAGGACATATAGTTACAGACTGCCCTAAAGCTGAAGCTGTGAGCAGTTTTCAAATGAGCTACTCCACAACAAATGAGTGTGCTCATTGGGGAAGTTCTCTAAATGGGTGGAAAAAGCAATCAAAGTGGTTAGGATAGGGAGAATGAAATTTCCCTAGACTGATTTCAGACTAAAGATTTGAAATACCTTCCCACTTTCTTTGCTCTTGTGTTGTTTTCCCCTTGTCCTTCTTCACAACCTTCCAGTGATTCCCTAGAGCTTCTGGTAGCCACTTGATAGGTGGAAGTGATGGAGTTTGCTCACTGTGTCCCTCTCTATGTCTGTCTGTCCCCTCCCATTGAACATAATCCTAAGGAAGACATAAATCAAAATTCAAAGTAAGTGTATTAATCGAAGTCTACATACAGTACTGTGCAAAAGTCTTAGGCACATCTATACAGCTAGAGTGTCTCAGACATATGCATAGAACTGTACATTATGAATTTCATTACCAAATAATACTTAATACTACTGCTCTAATTCAAAAGCTAAGTACTCTTATCTCTGTTTCTCAACCCCACCTTCCCATTTTAATCAATATACAGTACTGTGCAAAAGTCTTAGGCACCCTAGCTATACATATGTGCCTAAGACCTTTGCACAGTACTATACATGTCACTATATACAATCTTAAGATTTGTTTTCTTGCAGGCACTCAAAGCACTGACAGTTGTAATTCAAAACAATTAACTTCCACAGTTCATATACAAGCTAGATGGTTCAAACCACACTCCAGTGTGTGACTAGATAAAATGGGTAGGCACATGAATGAGGTTTCAATGGACTGGAATGCTGTGTCACTGGAGAGGATGTCCCTAATAGTTTAAGGATTAGTTTAACTATTCAGATTGTTGTGAAAATGAAATACATGTAATCTCGGTAGGTCGATTTGTGGATTTGCTCTTGGATGATTATATAGATCCCCACAAAGGAATATCAAGTATGTCTTTATAATTTTATAGCATAACAAAAAATAATTTATGCAGTTTCAATGCTGATACTTCTTTATACTCAATATAACTCACACAAATACCATGACAGCAAAAAGCTCAACGTTTTTTAGAAGCAACTAGGGAATTGATGACAAATTGGCTATCTGAGTTTCATAATCACTAGAGGCTACCCATATGTCAACCTAAGCTTGGCCATATCATGGCAGTAAAGAAGGCCATGCCTTTTACCACAGAACAAAGGTGCTTGATGGAAGGGTCTCAGCCCAAAATTCCCATCCATAGATGCTGCTTGACTTGAAGATCCTTGAGCATTTTGTGTGTGTTATTTTTCTAAGTTTCATGTTTGGATTTAAAGGTCTGAATGGATGGCTTCAATAATCAGAGGTCAACAACAGGAAGCTCTGAAAATCCAGTATTTGATTGTTTGGCATCTAGATCACTTATTTGTATAGTAATTCCTCATTATCCAATACTCTAATACCATTTTTGCTGGTTTGACAATTTACAGCTTCTGTTTGTTGTGCTCCCTTTAAACTCATGTGGGCTCAAGTGTTTCCTGCTCTTTTAAAGCTCACCAAGTTGACTGGAGAAGTTACTATACTGCTGTACTCAGTGGCCACCAAATTAGGAATGCTTGTTAAAATAAATATTTAATCAGTTGTTGTTCAGAGCAAACGTCAGAATAGGGAAGAAATGTGACCTAAGTGACTTTTGATTGTGGTGCCAGACAGGGTAGCTCAAGTATCTCAGAAACTGCTGATCTTCTGGGATTTTCACAAACAACAGACTATGGAGTTTACAGAGAATGGTGTGAAAACAAAATGCCTGCAAGGAATCTATCTATATGTCCTCCCAATGGAATGCATGGGTTTTCTCCGGGCATTCAGGTTTCCTTGCACAGTTCAAAGTTGTACCAGTTAGTAGGTTAACCTGCCTTTGTAAATTGCCCTTTGATAAGGCTAGGATTAATCAGGGATTGCTGGGCGGCATGGCTCAAAAAGCTGGAAGGGCTTATTCCATGCTGTTTCCCAATAAATAAATTTATCTGGAATTTGTATTGCACTTCTCTAAACTAGTACTAGCTAGGTATTGCAACAGGCTTCAAAACCTTGATAATGCAAATGTTTTACTAATATTGGACTTAGAGTTCATTGTACTAGCTAGAAGGCTCTTTGGTGCTGTAACCTGATTCTGTAATTTAAAATAGGTCAACAAATTGCAACACTTTTGGTCCAGTACTTACAATCATACTAAGTTTCTTTTCTAAGGATTTCACAATACTGCAGTCTTCCGTTGTCGCCATCACCTTTCAGGGTCCTGTGGCTAACACAACAAAATTATAGAATTATAATACAACAAGTGTTAGCAGAGAATCTATAGAAGAGTTAACTCACCCTTGATTGTTATTAAATTTTTCCCTCTGGGTCATTTATTATCCCACTGACATAAACAATACTAACACCTGGAAAATTTTGGGGCAGTATACTGGAGGTAAAAGTTCACTCTAATGTTCTCTACCTCACTTCTTTTTAGTTTCTGTTATGAATTAAGAATTCTCTGGACACAAAAAAAAAGCAACTGCTGATCTTTTAGATTTACAGTACTGTGCAAAAGTCTTAGGCACATATAGATGGCTAAGGACAGTACCATAGTAATTTAATGTATTGCACTGTACTGCTGCCACAAAAAAAAATCTGATAAACTTGAGTGATGATAAAACCTGATTCTGATATGAGTCTCCATTGTGGACTGAGAGTGGGAAGGGGGCAGGTTGATAGGAATCATGGTTGGGAAAAGGGGAAAGGAGAGGGGAGGAAGCAGGAAGCACCAGAGAGATATTCTGTGATGACCAATAAACTAATTGTTTGGAATCAAATGACCTTGCCTAGGTGTGTATGCATCCATGCTACCTCACACCCTGGCACTCCTCTGCCACCTGTCCCATCACCCTCCCACAGTGCTCCTCCTTGCCATTCCCAGTGCCCTTTGCTCCCACTAGATTTACAAACTTGCCCTCCGCTCCACATTGACAAATGCAGTACTGTGTAAGAGTCTTAGACATCCCAGCTATATATATACACTTAACACTTTTGCACAGTATGAGAACTGCAATGCTTGTTTTATTATAATAGCACCAGTAACATTATACTGTCTTATATAAACATGCACTTCGTACTTTATGTCAGCCTGTCAGTCTTCAGGCCATACCACTAATATTATTTCGTGACTGTACATTCTGGATTGTAACTATAAAGTTCTGTGTGTGACTGTATGTACGATTGCAAGAAAAGTTTTGTGAACCCTCTGCAATTACCTGATTTTCTGCGTTAATTACTCATTAAATGTGGTCTGATCTTCATTGAAGTCACAATAATAGGCAAACATAATCTGCCTCAACTAATAACACAAACAATTGTACTTTTCATATCTTTATCAAATACAGTTTTCATATCTTTAATCATTCACAGTCCAGGCTTGAAAAAATACGTGAATCCTTGTATTTAATAACTGGTAGAACCTCCTTTAGCAGCAATGACCTCCACCAAATGTAACCCACAGCTGCTGATCAGATTTGCACAACCATGAAGAGGAATTTTAGACCATTCCTCCATACAAAACAGTTTCAGTTCATCAATATGTCTGGGATACCTTGCATGAACAGCCCTCTTCAGGTCATGCCACAACAACTCAATTGGGTTAATGTTTGGCCTCCGACTTGGCCATTCCAAAACATGAATTTTCTTCTTTTTAAACCATTCAGTTGTTAATTTACTCCTGTGTTTCAGATCATTGTCTGGTTGCATCATCCAACTTCCATTAAGCTTCAGGTGATGAACTATTACCCTGACATTCTCCTGTAAAATGTACTGATAAAATTTCGAATTCATTGTTCCCTCAATGATTGCAAGCTGTCCAGGCCCTGAGGCAGCAAAGCAGCCCCAAACCATGATGCTCCTTCCACCAGGCTTCACAGTTGAGATGAGGTTTTGGTGTTGATGTGCAGTGCCCTTTTTCCTCCAAACATAGCGGCGTGCATTTGTTCCAGAAAGTTCAACTTTTGTCTCATCTGTCCACAGAACACTGTGGAACATCCAGCCAATTCTTTGCAAACCTGAGACATACAGCAATTTTTTTTTTGAGAGCAGTGGTTTCCTCCGTGATGTCCTTCCAGGAACAGCATTCTTGTTCAGTGTTTTTTTTTTACAGTGGACACATGAGCAGAGACTTTAGCAAGTTCTAGAGATTTCTACAGGTCTTTTGCCGTTACCCTTAGTTCTTCTTCCCCTCCTTCAGTATTCCTTGTTATGTACTTGGTGTGATCTTTGCAGAATGCCCATCCTAGGGAGAGTAGCAACAGTATTGAACTTCCTCCATTTAGAGACAATTTCTCTTACTGTGGACTGATGTACACTCAGGTCTTTAGAAATGTTTTTTGTAACATTTTCCAGCTTTATGCATCTCTACGATTCTTCTGCTAAGGTCCTCTGGGAGCTGTTTTGATCGAGGCATGGTTCACATAAACAGATCTTTCTTTGAGAAGAGCAGACTTTCAGTAACCTGACTTTGTGTGTCTTTTCATAGGGCAAGACACCTCTACACCCCACACCTCTAATCTCATTTCATTGATTGAAACACATGAGTCCAAACAGCTCTTGTAGAAGGTACTACCTCAGAGGTTCACATATTTTTTGAACCTAGACTGCGATTGTTTAAGTGGTATACGTAGTATTGAGTTATACTTATGTATATTGTTACGAATGTGCCGCAACTCTGAGGGGCCGAAGGGTACAAAGTCGCCCCCTCCTTTTTGAGAATCGCAAAATCACTATTAATTCAGGTCTGGGACCCAGGAAATGAGAGAGAATCCACAAGGTTTGGACTGTGTCCTGGCCTCAGCGAAACAAAACCACTGATAACGGCTATTGTCTCTTGGAGATGGAATTGTGTATTGAGTACTGTACTATTCATTGAAGCCCCTCAGGGGATGACCAGAGTGGGCTGGTTGAGGGATTGCATCATCCCAACCTGATTGACATCTGAGACCCCGTGAGTAAGGATAAAAGAGGGTCTGGGGAACAACCCCTTTAGACGCACCAGGAGAAACGTTAGAAATCCCGTGACAATGTTTAATAGCGACAGCCGGTGGGGGCTCGTGTGCGTCCTTCCTTTGCCTGGGATTGGTGGGCTCACCACAGAAGAACGGCTTAGCTAAAGGAGAGACCACAAGTGAACGGCCACACTAACGAGACTCCGACAGATCAAAAGCATAAAAGGAAAAGCTGGCAAGTTTTTCTCCCAAAAATCTCTCTCTCTCTCCAACCATTGCAACCCCAGTGGTCCCCAAAGGCTGCAGCCTGCATGAACTGAGTAAACATTATATTTCCATCGGACAATACATTATCCCCTAGACAATGAATGAGCTTATTTCTTATTGATTATTATTATTTAGATTTAGTATTGATGACGTATATTATCTGTATATTTGCATTGATATTATTTTGTGTATTTTTACGAATAAATACTGATAAAAATAGTATCATCAGACTTCAACGGACCTCTCCATCTTTGCTGGTAAGTGACCCAGTTACGGGGTTCGTAACAATATACTTATAGTTTAGACAGATTATGTTTGTCTATTATTGAGACTAAGATGAAGTACAAACCACATTTTATGAGTATTTAATGTAGAAAATCAGGTAATTGCAAAGGGTTCACTAACCTTTCCTTCAACTGTACCGTATTTTACAACTTGGCCCCAGAAGAATAACACCATAAAAGATAGGAGCAGTATTAGGCCATTCAGCCCATTGAGTCTTCTCCATCATTTCATCATGGCTGATCCATTTCTTTCTTAACCCCATTGTCCTGCCTTCTCCCCATAACCTTTTATGCCCTTACTAATCATGAACCTATCAACCTGTCCCTTAAATGCACCCAGTGACCTAGTCTCCGTAGCCGCCTGCAGCAACAAATTCTAGATGTTCTAAATACAGCTAAACAAAGTATTTAGCTGTAAATGTATATGGTGAATGACAAAACAAAACTGAAGTTGGACTTGCTAATTACTCCTCAGAGCTATCACATTCTCCCTCTGGCTCAGACTACCTGTAGGATATTTTCACATTGAGCCTTTGATGCCCTTACTAATGAAGAACCTAACAACCTCCACTTTATATATACCCACTTTATATATACCCAAAGACAGCTGCCTGTGACTATTCATGAAGCACAAAAGAAATAGATTCACAGTCAGTACACTGACGAAAGAAGGGAACAGGCTGCTTAAAACTGGACATGTGTATATAAGATGCAGTTAATAGATAATCGAGCAGTTGAGGATCCTTTAAGCTTAAATGATAGAATGATGCAGTTCAATGTGCAACTGGCATTATTAAGCGGAACAAAACAAACCAGGAAGCATGAGGCATGAACTGGTTGTGGTAGATTGGAAAACTGAAGTAAAATTAAACAGTAAACAGATCATTAATAGGTATACCTCAATAATAAGTGTACCGATTTGGATTCTTGTGAGGGATGACTTCCCAAGGGAATGCCACGGAAACTGGAATACTGGCACTGAGAATGGGTCCGTGGTGTTGAAGGGAAGAGGGAGAGGGGAGTGGTACTGATAGGGACTCAATAGTCAGAGGATTAGACAGGGGATTCTGTGGACATGAATGGGACACCCAGATAGTATGTTGCCTCCCAGGTGCCACAGTCAGGGACATCTCGGATTGTGTCCACAGCATTTTGGAGGGGGAGTGAGAGTAGCAAGATGTCTTGGGTACATATTGGTACCAATGATAATAAAAAAGAAAAGCAATGAAGTCCTGAAAAGAGAATTTAGAGGGCTAGGCAGAAAGCTAAGAAGCAGGACCTCCAGGATAGTAATTTCTGGATTGCTACCTGTGCCACGCACCAAGGAGGGTAGAATCAGGACAATTTGGCAGATTAATGCGTGGCTGATAAGCTGGTGCAGGAGACATGGCTTCAGGTTCTTGGATCATTGGGATCTCTTCTGGGGGAGGTATGATTTGTTCAACGCACCTGAACCCAAGGGGGACCAGAACTGTTCAGGAGGGTTTAAACTAATTTGGTGGGGGCGGGGGGATGAGGGGTGGGGTGGGACTGGAGTGATGGGACGGATGGTAAAAAAGCAAAGATAGCATGCAGTCAGAATGTCAGGAAGGGCAGACAGGTGATAAGACAAATTTGCAGCTAGCAACTTGAGTATAAGTACATTAGGCAATTAGGCATGCAGAATCAAAAAGGGTAGGAAATACAGCACTCAAAGTGTTATATCTCAATGCAAGGAGTATAAGAATTAAGGTAGATGATCTTGATCACTATTACAGATTGCCAGGTATGATGTTGTGGCCATCACTGAATCATGGCTGAAGGATGGTTGTAGTTGGGAGCCGAATGTCCAAGGTTACACGTTATATCAGAGGGATAGGAAGGTAGGCAGAGGGTGTGGTGTGGCTCTGATGGTAAAGAATAGCATCACATAAGTAGAAAGATGCGACATAGGATTGAAAGATGTTGAATCCTTGTGGGTTAAGTTAAGAAACTGCGAGTGAGGTCCCTGATGGCAGTTATATACAGGTCTCCCAACTTTAGCTGGGATGCGGACCACAGATTACAAAGGAAAACAGAAAAGGTGTGTCAAAAGGGCAATGTTATTATAGTAATGGGAAATTTTAACATGCATGTTAATTGGGAAAATCAGGTTAGAAATGGATCTCAAGAGTGAGTTTGTTGAATGTCTTTGAGATGACTTTTTAGAACAGTTTGTTGTTGAGACTGAGGAGATCAGCTATACTTGATTAGGAGACATGTAATGAAACGGGGGCGATTAGGGAGCTTAAGGTTAAAAAAAAAAACCTTAGGAAGCAGTGACCACAATATGATTGAGTTCAACTTGAAATCTAATAGGGAGAAAGTAAAGTCTTACATAGCAGTATTTCAATGGAGCAAGAAAATTATAGTCGTATCAGAGGTGATGGCCAAAGTAAATTGGAAGGAGATGCTGGTGGGGATGACAGCAGAGCAGCAAAGGTGTAAATTTCTGGGAAAAATGAGGAAGGTGCAGGATAGATGTATTCCAAAAATGAAGAAATACTCAAATGGCAAAATAGTACAATTGTGGTTGACAAGGAAAGTCAAAGCTAATGTAAAAGCAAAAGAGAGGGCATAAAGCAAAACAAAAATTAGCAGGAAGATAGAGGGTTGGGAAGCTTTTAAAAACCTACAGGGAGCAACTAAAAGAATCAATAGGAGGGAAAAGTTGAAATATGAAAACAAGCTAGCAAACAACATCAAAGTGGATAGTAAAGGCTTTATCAAATATGTAAAAAATAAAAGTAAGATGAGTGTGGATATAGGTCCGCTAGAAGATGAGGCTGGAGAAATAATAACGGGGGACAAGGAGATGGCTGATGAACTAAATAAGTATTTTGCACTAGTCTTCACTGTGGAAGACACTAGCAGTGTGTCAGATTTTGAAGGGTGTGAAGCAAGTGAAGTGAGTGCAGTTACTAGGGAGGAGGTGCTCAGAAAGCTACAACACCTAAGTCACCCAGACCAGATGAACTGCACCTAGGGGTTCTGAAACAGGTAGCGATAGAGATTCTGGAGGCAATAGTAATGATCTTTCAGTAATCATTGGATTCTGGCATGGAGCCAGAAGACTAGAAAATTGCAAATGTCACTCCACTCTTTAAGAGAGGAGGAAGGCAGCAGAAAGGAAACTATAGACCTGTTAGTCTGACTTCAGTTGTTGGGAAGATGTTGGAGTCAATTGTTAAGGATGAGGTTACGGAGTACCTAGTTACACAGTACAAGATATGACAAAGTCAGCATGGTTTCCTTCAGAGAAAATCATGCCTCATGGACCTGTTGGAATCCTTTGAGGAGATTACAAGGAGGATAGATAAAGGGGATGCAGTGGATGTTGTATATTTGGACTTTCAGAAGGCCTCTGACAAGGTGCCACACATGAAGCTGCTTACCAACTTAAAAGCCCATGGTATTTTAGGAAAGTTACTGGCATGGTTAGAGCATTGGCTGATTGGTAGGAGGCAGTGAGTGGGAATAAAAGGATCCTTTTCTGGTTGCCTGTCAGTGACTACTGGTGTTCCACAAGGGTCAGTGTAGGAACCACTTTTTATACTGTATATCAGTAATTTAGATGATGGAATAGATGGCTTTGTTGCCGAGTGTGCAGATGGCACGAAGATTGGTGGAGGGGGCTGGTAGTGTTGAGGAAACAGGTAGGTTGCAGAAGGACTTAGACCGATTATGAGAATGGGCAAGAGAGTTGCAAATGAAATATAATGCTGGAAAATGCATGGTTATAGAATTTGGTAGTGGAAATAGATGTATGGACTATTTTCTAAATGGGGAGAAAATCCAAAAATCTGAGATGCAAAGGGACTTGGGTGTCCTTGTGCAGAACACCCTGAAGGTTAACTTGCAGAAGAGTCAGTGCTGAAGGCGAATAATACAATGTTAGCATTCATTTCAAGAGGTCTAGAATACAAAAGCAGGAATGTGATTCTGAGGCTTTATAAGGCAGTGGTGAGGCCTCACCTTGAGTACTGTGAACTGTTTAAGGCTCCTTATCTCATAAAAGATGTGCTTAATTGCAGGGCTCAGAGGAGGTTCACAAGGATGATTCCAGGAATGAAAGGGTTATCATATGAGGAACGTTTGATGGCTCTGGGTCTGTACTTACTGGAATTCAGAAGGCTGAGGGGGGGGACCTCATTGAAACCTTTCGAATGTTGAAAGGCCTAGACAGAGCAGATGTGGAAAGGATGTTTCCCATGGTTGGGGAGCCTAGGACAAGAGGGCACAACCTCAGGATAGAGGCTTCCATTTAATTCAGAGATGCAGAGAAATTTCTTTAGCCAGAGGGTGGTGAATTTATGGAATTTGTTATCACAGGCAGCTGTGGAGGCCAGCTCGTTGGGTGTATTTAAAGCAGAACTTGATAGGTTCTTGATTGGATACGGCATCAAAGGGAGGGGACTGAGGAGGGGGAAAAAGGATAGCCATAGGTGGAGCAGACTCGATGGGCCAAATGGCCTAATTCTGCTCCTATGTCTTATGAACGTTTATATTAGTCACCCTCAGTTTAAAAACAAAACACACGACTCCTGTACGGTAAAAGCTGTCTGATCCATGGACAAGACCTTGGTGGTGGCAGGATATCAGAGCCTGAGGGAAGAAGCTTCTGGCAGTTCTAGTCCTGATACTCCTGTACCCCCTTCCTGACTGCAGTAGGTCAAAGAGATTGTCGGATGGGTGGTCGGGATTCTCAACAGCTTGAGGTCTAAAGATAGATTGGTCTGATAGGGTGTTCTCCCCCTGGAGGCTATCGGGAGATCTTCTCCAAATTATGAGAAGCAGAGATAGGGTAGAAAGTAAGAGTAAATCAAGCACTAAAGGACATGCATTTAAGGTAAGAGGGGGAATATATGAAATAAACATATACGGACGAACACACACCAGGACTGGTCGTCTGTGTCCCTCCACTCCGACACCATTGTTGTCTGTTGCCACGGTAACCCCAGCGGGCCTGGAGGTGGCAGCAACATCCCTTCACTCACTCCTCCAGCAAAGGCCTGCCTCTTAGTGTCGGGGTTTCCAGCATCACACCCCGCTCCACCGACAGCTCCCGGCCCGAATTACTCACCAGTTCCCAACCGCAGCTCCAGCGGTCAGCGGCTGTCCACCCATCGGCACTGGGGCTGCGGGACGCCGAGATAGGCCTGCGCATGCGCTGCCGGTCACCCCACATCAACGCGCATGTGCGCCGGCGACACTGTGTCATTCTGCCGGTGTTTAAGGGAAACAGCTGATTTCTTCAGGAATTCATTGTTGTTACGTCCGATTTAATCTCGGGCTTTCATCCAGAGTCAATCCAGAGTCTGAGACCCTACATTTCTAGTAGAACACTAGACGTCCGCAAGAACTTTTGCCCAAAAGGCAAGAGGAACTTTTGTCTTCTTTTGAACATTGATTGTCAGCTTGTGTATAATTTTTCATAACTTCTTTTTTATGTCTCGTAAGAAAACGTATCTCAAGGTGACATTTACGTACTTTGATAGTAAATTTACTTTGACTTTGAACTCAGTGCAGCACTTATTTAGGAAAATGGACAGTCTAAGTACGGGATCGAGATCCTCGACTCTCTTCCCTTCCCTTCTATCTTTCAGTCCTTGTGGAGTGTCTCACCCTGAAACGCCGACTGTTCACTGACCCGCTGAGTGTGTTGCTGCAGTTTCTTTATCAATAATCTCTGCTGTTTCTCTTCAATAAGCTAACGGCCACTTATTCACACAATCATGTGTATCATGGGTTGCATTCAATCTCTCACTGCTGCAGTTCCCACCTGCTCCAAAAGATCAGCGGTCACACCAGTGTCCAAGAAGAGCAGGCTGAGTTACCTCAATGACTATCACCTAGTGGCACTCAGGTTTACTGTCATGACAAACGAGAAAATCTGCAGATGCTGGAAATCCAAGCATCACACACAAAATGCTGGAGGATATTGGCCCTCAGTCCTCTCCAATCAGATTCCCCTTTCACCAATCGACTTCCCAACTCTTTATTTCACTTCTTCCAGGTCTCCCGGTTTCACTTATAACCTACTGCCTTGTATTTCCTCCATCCACCTCCTTACTCTGACTCCCTATCTTTTTTCTCCAGTCCTGATGAAGGGTCTTGGCCTGAAACATCCACTGTTTACCCTTTCCCATAGATCTTGCCTGGCCCCTCCCTGATGTGCCGCAGTGTTTGAAGTTCAGATTCCAGGTCATCAGCTTTGAGCCTGAGCTCCTCGAGCAGTCAGGTGTGGTCACCAGGAACCACAATGGGGTCCATCCGCTCCCACATCATGCAGCTACAGCACATCACCTGATCCTGCATCTTCCCTTTATTTAATTAGCTGTGATTTAGTGACTTTTTGTTCAACCGCTACAAAAGCCTTACCAGCTACTTACCTGTGCCTCCTCGCCAAAGCCTAAAGGTCCCTCTCCTGCACTGGTCCACTCACACAATGGCCACTCTGCTTTACTTTTATTTGCTCCTGCTAATGAATCACAAATCGATTGCTCTGCCGCTAATGCACCAAAATGAAGAACCTATCAGCCTCTGCCTTAAATATCGTATGGGGTGGCATGGTGGTGCAACACTATACAGTACAGGTGACCTGGGTTCAATTCCCAACGCTGCCTGTAAAGAGTTTGAAACAGTTCCTATGCCTGAGGACAAAAGGCAGCAGCAGGTCATGGCAGAATAATAGAGCTTTGACCAGTGGCTAGTCAGCTTCTGGGATTGATTAGCAAGAGCCAATTAAAGGAAGGCAGGGGCAAGCACAGTGGCCATTGTCTAAGCAGGCAGAGTCAGAGTGGTGATCTTGAGGCTTTAGATCTTCGAGGCTTCCACAAAAACAGGCTTCATTCAGAGAAAGCAAAGGAAAGAAAGGCTCAAGTTTTTTTTTGTTCTCTTCTTTATATCTGCTCAGCTAGGGACGGTAGGATACCAGGCAGGACAGTGAAATGCTCCTCTTGCGGGATGTGGAAAGACTGAGAGACCTTCAGTGTCCCTGATGACTGTGACTCCGAGAAGTACATCCAGCTGCAGCTTCTAACAAGCCACATCTTTAGGAGCTGGAGCTGGAAATGGACAACCTCCAGATCTTTCGGGAGGCTGAAGGGGTGATAGATAGGACATATGGAGAGGTAGTTACACCCAAGGTGCAGGACACAGGAAACTGTGTCAGTCAGGAAGGGCAAAGGGGTTAAGGAGTCAATGCAGAGTACTCCTGTGGCTATCCCCCTCAACAACAGGTGTATCACTTGGGATATGGTTGGGGGGGGGTGAGGGAGAGTCACAGTGGTCAAGTCTGCCTCTGTGACTTGGAAAGGAAGGGGATAAGGGATTCATTAGTTAGGGAAATGGACAGAAGGGTCTGTGGGTGAGAATGAAGTTCCCGGATGGCATGTTGCCTCCTGGATCCTAGGGTCTGGGATCCCTTGGAATGAGTCCTCACCATTCTTAAATGGGAGGGTGAACAGCCAGAAGTCGTGGTCCATGTAGGTACCAATGACATCGGTAGGACGAGTGACAAAGTTCCGTATTGGGGGTTCAGGGAGTTGGGTACTAAGTTAAAGGGTAGGACCTCCAGGGTTGTGACCTCAGGATTGCTACCTATGCTACATGCTAGTGAGGTGGGAACTGGGAAGATTATGCAGTTTAATATAGGGCTAAGGAGCTCTCAGGGTACTTGGAGGCACATGATAAAATAGGCCAAAATCAATATGGTTTCCTGAAGGGAAAATCTTGCCTGACAAATCTGTTGGAATTCTTTGAAGAAATAACAAGCAGGACAAAGGAGAATTGGTTGATGTTGTATACTTGGATTTTCAGAAGGCTTCTGACAAGGTGCCACCTATGAAACTGCTTAACAAGCTATGAGCCCATGGTATTACAGGAAAGGCTCTAGCATGGATAAAGCAGGAAGCAAAGAGTGGGAATAAGGAGGGCCTTTTGTGTCTGGCTGTTGGTGACTCAGTGGTGTTCCACAAGGGTCTGTGTTGGAACTGATTTTTTTAATGTTATATGTCAATGACTTGGATGATAGAATTGATGGCTTTGTTGCAAAGTTTGCAGATGATAAAGACAAAGATAGGTGAAGTTATAAAGTTTAAAGATAGGTGAAGGAGCAGGTAGTTTTGAAGATGTGGAGAAACTACAGAAGGACTTAGACAGACTAGAAGAATGGGCAATTAAATGGCAGATAGAATATAGTGTTGGATGAGATACTGATGGAAGTGTTCGGTCATGCACTTTGGTAGAAGAAATGAAAGTGTTGACTGTTTTCTAAATGCAGGGAAAATACAACAAACTGAGGTGCAAAGGGATTTGGGAGTCCTTGTGCAGGACTCCCTAAAGGTTAATTTGCAGGTTGAGTCTGGTGAGGAAGGCAAATGCAAAGTTAGTATTGATTTCAAGAGGACTAGAATATAAAAGCCAAGATGTAATGTTTAAACTTTATAAAGCACTGGTGATGCCTCTCAGAGTATTATGAGCAGATTTGGACCCTTTATCTTAGAAAGGATGTGCTGTAACTGGAGAGGGTTCGAAGGAGGTTCACAAAAAAGATTCTAGGATTGAATGGCTTGTCATATGAAGAGTGCTTGATGGCTCTGGGCCTAGAATTCAGAATGATGAGGGGTGATTCATTGAAACCTATGGAATGGTGAAAGAGCTTAATAGAGTGGATGTGGAGAGAATGTTTCCTACGGTGAGAGGACATAGCCTCAGAATAGAAGGGCGTCCTTTTATTTCAGAGATGAGGGGGAGTTTCCTTAGCCAGAGAGTGGTGAACCTGTGGTAATCTTTGCCACAGGCAACTATGGAGGCCAAGTCTTTATGTATATTTAAGGCAGAGGTTGATAGATTCTTGATTGGTTATAAAGGAATACGGGTAGAAGAAAGGAGGTTGGGCTGAGGGGAAAATTGGATCAGCCGTGATGAAGTGGTGGAGTGGACTTGAAAGACCAAATGGCCTAATTCTGCTCCTATATCTTATGGAATTTGTATGCTTTCCCCATAGGTTTCCTCCCACAGTCCAAAGACATATTGGTTGGTAGGTTGATTGGTCATTGTAACTTGTCCTGTGATCTGTTGAGCACTAAATTGGTGGGTTGCTGTGCACCACGCTTCGTAGGGCTGTAATCTCAATAAACAAATAGATAGGCAGTTAAACAAACAAAAAAGCATAAAGGCTTGGACTCCACAGCCATGTGTGGCAATGAATATTAAACCTGATTCTGATAAATTAACAGGTGAACCAATAATTGGTTTGTAGAAGATTTATTTGTAGTTTTAAAGAGTTGTGCAGACAGCTACCAAAATGCAACAGTAACTTTTTTGTTCCAGTTACAAGTATATTTTGTTGCAAAAACTACGGCGTACAGTACAGTAAAACTCTGATATTTCAGCACAGTTGGAACTTTTAGTGCCAGACTCTGACGTTGCAGATAAATAGAGGTATCTGCTAACAAGCTTTCATGAACCTTTTATTGAGACTACGTGGTATCACACTAATTTCCTGGTGAAAGTTTAAAGGGAACACAGGAAACCGAGCTCTGTTTGAAGGAAGCATGGGGAGCTGGGAGTGAGGCGACACTTGTGGGCTGCCCCAAGCAGACACGCGTTGTGCTGATCTTTAACGCAGAGGTTGCATTTCGCCGTATGCTTTGATGTACATGTGACAATTAAAGTTAACCTCCGTCCTTATTTGATGAGCTAGCCATTGGAGGATCAGGGTTTCTCAATGGTCTAGTTCTGAACTGTAGGAGTTTTATTGTTCCTAGAATGTCTAATGAGGATAGATTGAGTGAGGTCCTTCCGAGCGAAGGAGGATGAGAGGTGACCTGATAGATGTGTACTAAAGGCACAGATTGAGTGGACAGCTGGAGACTTTTCCCCAGGGTGGAACTGGCTAATGCCAGTGTGGTGAACTATGTGCCTGTCGGGACACGCCCCTGCTGACTGCTCCTGTGGCTCCTCCCACAGGCCCCTGTATAAAGGAGACCTGCGGCCTGAAGATCGGCCTCAGTCTCCAGGACCTTGTATGATAGACACTCACTCCTGGTTCCTTCTTCCAGTCAATAAAATTGATGCACCATCAATAACTCACACTGAGACGTAGGCGAGATATCAGCTTTAATGTGGTGAACTATGTGCCTGTCGGGACAGCCAGGAAGCATGATTTAAGACGATTGGTGCAAAGTATAGCGTGAGAGTGTGGTGGGTGTGCGGAACACCCTTCCAGGGGTGGTGGCAGAGGCAGATGCATCTAAGAAAATCTATGATAGGCACATGGAAAATGGAATGTTATGTAGAAGGGAAGGGTCAGTTGGTTAAAAGATGGGCCTTTTTTTATATAAAAAATTTCTTTTATCTTTAATTTTTTGATTACAGAGTGGTACACCTTTGTGTTATGCTATAACATTTTGATCAATTTTATTACAATATATGAATGTACACAAGTTATGTTGAGATGTATCTATGTGTTGCACTCTGTCTGAATAAAAAATATTGTAAAAAGTAAGAAAAAGAAAGGTGGGCCAAAGGGCCTGTACTGTAATGTTCTATGTTCTGTCTTGTATGGTCTGCATTCTAGTGGATGTCAGCTCCAGGCGACCCACCAGCTCCATTATGAGGCTCTGCACCACGCCTGCCCTCATCTTGCTGATACTCAGGACATCTTCATGGTCCACCACTTCGTCGCTGTTATACTCCCTTGTCACATTGTTGGTGATCAGAGAGAGTCCGAACACTCGCAGGCCACAGTGTCTCGCCACGGTGACCTCGGGAACGGTGCTCATTCCTGTGGGGTGCGAGAACACATTGTGATTTTCAGAAGGTTAGAGAGACCCTTGGGTGAGAACAGTAGCATTCCTATTAGCTAATTTATTTATTTAGGGATACAGTCTTTCAGCGACCCCTGATTTAACCTTAGTCTAATCACGGGACGTTTTTAACCACTGCACTGGTTTAGATGCGCAAGATGGTAAGAGGAATAGATGGAGTGGACAGCCAGAAACACTTTCTCCAGAGCACAAATTGCTAATATAGATTGCATAGTTTCAGGGTGATTGGAGGAAAGTATATGGGGGGGGGGATGTCAAATGTAGGCACTGTTCTCTTCAGGGTGCATGACTGCACGGTAACTGAAATGCTCCCATGCACGTAGCCTTTGTTCTGCACCACAGAAATTGGCTGCAGCTGGAAGAAAATTTATGAAATATGGAAGATTTTCTTTGTTGGACTATTTCATTATACCCTTCAATCAATAAATAAAATCAAAAGTATGTAAATTTTCAATTTTCATTCTAAGTATTCCTAGTACATATATTATATAACAAAACGTTTACTGTAGTACGCAGTTTTCAAGCTGTGTGAAACTTTCCTGCTCAGAGCAATGCTTAGGCTGCGCAGCTGTAAAAAAATAGAGAGGGAACATTGGAGATATTTTACCCAGAGCGGTGGGTGAGGAGAACGCCCTGTCAGGGTGGTGGGAGAAGCAGATACACTAGGGGCATTTCAGAAACTCCTAGAGAGGCACATGGATGACAGGAACATGGAGAGCTCTGTAGGAGGGAAGGGTTAAATTGACCTCAGAGTAGGTTAAAGGGTTGGCACAATATTGAGGGCCGAAGGGTCTGTATTGTGCTGAACTGTTCCATGTTCGGACTTTAAGCCAGCTCTGCTGTTCTATCCTCAAATATTGCCTAACCTGCTGCTGTTCTACGATTTATGTAGTAAATCATGGAGTGTCGAGGGAGGGGTAGCACCTCTGGTGAAGGGGCTTGTCGTGCCCATTCCAGGGCAGCTCACTCACCTTTGGTCCGCACCAGACAGTCAGCTCTCACCTGTGGCTCCAAGTAGCTGTTTGCATGTGAGAGTGACCACAGCCCCGTACACCACTTCGACAGGCAGGCTAAACAAGGTGAGGGTAGCTGGTGGCCTCAGAGCCCGGTGAGAGAGAGACATGCCTGTCTCCGCACACAAAGTCAGCTCTGGATGATTTCTACAGAGGAATCTAACAGCCAGAAAGGTGGTACTCTGTGGAGAGCAAAGGGCATGACAAGCCATCATGGTTGTCCACTGCAACCAGGGAAGGCTCCAGTTTGTGTCGCTTGCTCATACCACTGGACCCAGACTCCTGAGATCGAGAGAGAGAAACTGCCCCAGTGCAATGGCTTTTCCACTTTAAAAATTATCCCGCACATCATCAGGCATGATGGACAACCATCACAGTATATCTTCTTTCGCAGCCTCTGTCTGAATATGCTTTACAGCCAATTAGTATCAAAACAGTGGGATTGTTACAGTGCAGAAAACCCCTTGCTATGATCTTGCACCTTTTTGTTTAGCTGCTCTGCACTTCCTCTGCAGCTGTTACACTTTATTCTGCATTGTTATTGTCTTACCCTGTTCCACCTCAATGCCCCGTGGAGTGATCTGATCTGTATGAACAGAACGCAAGTCAAAGTTTTCACAGACATACTTCTGCCATGGAATTTTGACATCAGAATCAAGAACCACTGGAGACAGAGTGAGTTTTCGCTTAACCCTTCACCTCCATAGCAGTCCCACTAATCCTATGGTGGTCCTTGTTTCCGATATTGGTGGCTGTCCTGTCTGATGATGATAGGAAACCTGTGCGGGAGAGTTTTTAAAGTGGAAAAGCCATTGCAGTTCCACTCTCTCGACTCAGAAGTCTGGGTCCAGTGGTACGAACAAGCGTCTCAAACTGGGGTCTTCCTTGGCTGCAGTGGATGACCATGACATCTTCTGTGCCTCGTCTTCCACTTCGCTCTTCACGGAGCGTTGCAGTACAGTCTTCATAGCCATTGGATCTCACTGTAGATCTCATCTGCCCAGTCTGCCGGAGCTGACTTCACATGCTGGGACAGGTATGTCTCCATCTCACTGGGGTACGAGGCCTGCTGAGCCTGGTTAAGCTGCCCGTCAACACAGTGTGGTCGTTGTCACATGCAAACAGCTACTTGGAGCCAATTACTGTAGAATAGTACAGGCTGTTTGGCCAGAAACAAGAGAAAATTTGCAGATGCTGGAAATCCGAGCAACACACACCGGAAATGTCAGCTGCACCCTTTTCCATCGATGCTGCCTGGCCTGCTGAGCTCCTCCAGCATTCTGTGTGTATCAGGCTCTTCAGCCCATGATGCTGAACTGACCTTTCAAGCAATCTACCACTTCCCTTCTGCATAGCCCTTCAACTATCTTTTATCCATGCGCCTAAGAGTGTCCCAAATACCCCTAACAGATCTGTCTCTACCACCATAGGAAGCACGTTCCACACATTCACCACTCTCTGTATAAAACAATGACATACCCCTTCATCTTCTCCTCCAATCACTTAAAATTATGCTCTCCAATGTTAGCAGTTTGCACCCTGGGAGAAAGGAGAGGCTCCATTAAAGCCTCTCACCACCCCATACGTCCCTGTCAAGTCACCTCCAATCCTTCTTCGCTTCAAAGAGAAAAGCTCTAACTCGCTCAAGCTTTCTTTATAAGACATGCCCTCCAACCTGTAAAAACTTGCCTGTACCCCCTCCAAAGGCCTCACATTCCTCCTATGATGTGACAAGCAGGAATGATTCTGCCTAGTCCCATCGACTGTCACCTGGATCACACCCCTTCAGACCCCTCCCATCCAGATACTTATCCAAACTTCTGAGATGTTGAAATTGAACCCTTATCCAGCACTTTTACTGGAAGTTCATATCACACTCTCAACGCCCTGTGAATGAAGAAGTTCCCCTTCAGGTTCCCCTTAAATATTTCACCTTTAATACTTAACCTCTGACTTCTAGTTCTAGTCTCACCCAACCTCAGTGAAAAAAGTTTGCGTGTATTTATCCCGTCTATACCACTCATGATTTGTGTCAAATCTCACCTCACTCTCCTACGCTCAGGGGAATAAAGTCCATCCTTCTCAAACTTTCCCAATAACTGAGGTGCAACATCCTTGTAAGGTTTCTCTGTGCTCTTTCAATCTTATTGATACTTTCCCTGTGGGTGGGAGACTAAAGTTCTCTGATCTCACTGTCAAATTGGATGTGAGAACTGGTAATTACAATAGACAATAGGTGCAGAAGCAGACCATTCGGCCCTTCAAGCCTGCATCGCCATTTTGAAATCATGGCTGATCAATTACTATCAATACCCGCTCCTGCCTTGTCCCCATATCCCTTGATTCCCCTATCCACCAGATATCTATCCAGCTCCTTCTTGAAAGCATCCAGAGAATTGGCCTCCACTGCCTTCTTTGGCAGTGCTTTCCAGACCCCCACAACTTTCTGGGAGAAGAAGTTTTTCCTTAACTCTGTCTTAAATGACCTACCCCTTATTCTCAAACCTTGCCCTCTGGTACTGGACTCTCCCAGCATCTGGAACATATTTCCTGCCTCTATCTTGTCCAATCCCTTAATAATCTTATATGTTTCAATCAGATCCCCTCTCAATCTCCTTAATTCCAGCGTGTACAAGCCCAGTCTCTCTAACCTTTCTGTGTAAGACAGTCCAGACATCCCAGGAATTAACCTCGTGAATCTACGCTGCACTTCCTCTACAGCCAGGATGTCCTTCCTTAACCCTGGAGACCAAAACTGTACACAATACTCCAGGTGTGGTCTCACCAGGGCTCTGTACAAATGCAAGAGGATTTCCTTGCTCTTGTACTCAATTCTCTTTGTAATAAAGGCCAACATTCCATTAGCCTTCTTCACTGCCTGCTGCACTTGCTCATTCACCTTCAGTGACTGATGATCAAGGACTCCGAGATCTCTTTGTATATCTCCCTTACCCAACTCTACACCATTCAGATAATAATCTGCCTTCCTGTTCTTACTCCCAAAGTGGATAACCTCACACTTATTCACAATAAACACCATCTGCCAAGTATCTGCCCACTCACCCAGCCTATCCAAGTCACCCTGAATTCTCCTAACATCCTCATCACATGTCACACTGCCACCCAGCTTAGTATCATCTGCAAATTTGCTGATGTTATTTTTTATGCCTTCATCCAAATCGTTAACGTAAATGGTAAACAGCTGTGGTCCGAATACCGAGCCCTGTGGCACCCCACTAGTCACCACCTGCCATTCCGAGAAACACCCATTCACCGCTACCCTTTGCTTTCTATCTGCCAGCAAGTTTTCTATCCATGTCAATGCCTTCCCCCTGATGCCCTGAGCTTTGATTTTCCCCACCAATCTTCTATGTGGGACCTTATCAAAAGCTTTCTGAAAATCGAGGTACACTACATCCACTGGATCTCCCCCGTCTAACTTCCTGGTTACATCCTCGAAAAACCAACAGATTAGTCAAGCATGATTTACCCTTGGTAAATCCATGCTGGCTCGGCCCAATCCTATCACTGCTATCTAGATATGCCACTATTTTATCCTTAATAATGGACTCTAGCGTCTTCCCCACCACCGATGTCAGGCTGACAGGTCGATAGTTCTCTGTTTTCTCCCTCCCTCCTTTTTCAAAAAGTGGGATAACATTAGCCATTCTCCAATCTTCAGGAACTGATCCTGAATCTAAGGAGTATTGGAAAATGATTACCAATGCATCTGCAATTTCCAGGGCCACCTCCTTTAGCACTCTAGGGTGCAGACCATCTGGACCTGGGGATTTGTCAGCCTTCAGTCCCATCAGTTTTCTCATCACCGTTTCCTTCCGAATGTCAATCTGTTTCATTTCCTCTGTTACCCTATGTCCTTGGCCCATCCATACATCTGGGAGATTGCTTGTGCCTTCCTTAGTGAAAACAGATCTAAAGTACTCATTAAATTCTTCTGCCATTTCTGTTTCCCATAATAATTTCACCCAATTCATTCTTCAAGGGCCCAACATTGTTCTTAACTATCTCCTTTCTCTTCACATACCTAAAAAAGCTTTTGCTATCTTCCTTTATATTCCTGGCTAGCTTGCGTTCGTACTTCATTTTTTCTCCCCGTATTGTCTTTTTAGTTAAGTTCTGTTGTTCCTTAAAAACTTCCCAATCATCTGTCCTCCCACTCACCTTAGCTCTGTCATATTTCCTTTTTTTTTTAATGCTATGCAATCTCTGACTTCCTTTGTCAACCACTGTGGCCCCTTTCCCCCCTTTGAATCCTTCCTTCTCTGGGGGATGAACTGATTTTGCACCTTGTGCATTATTCCCAAGAATACCTGCCATTGCTGTTCCACTGTCTTTTCTGCTAGGCTATCCATCCAGTCAACTTTGGCCAGCTCCTCCCTCATGGCTCCATAGTTTCCCCTGTTCAGCTGCAACACTGACACCTCCGAGCTGCCCTTATCCTTCTCAAATTGCAGATAAAAACTTATCATATTGTGATCACTACCTCCTAATGGCTCCTTTACTGCGAGATCGCTTCTCAAATCCTGTTCATTACATAACACTAAATCCAGAATAGTCTTGTCCCTGGTCGGCTCTCGTACAAGCTGTTCCAAGAATGCATTCCATCGGCACTCTACAAACTCACTATCCTGGGGTCCAGCACCAACCTGATTCTCCCAGTTCACCTGCATGTTGAAATCTCCCATAACTACTGCGACATTACCTTTGCCACAAGCCAATGTTAACACCCTATTCAACTTGCACCCAATATCCATGCTACTGTTTGGTGGCCTGTAGACAACACCCATTTGGGTCCTTTTGCCCTTACTGTTCCTCAGTTCTAGCCACACAGACTCTACTTCTCCTGACCCTATGTCCCCCCTTGCAAAGGACTGAATCTCATTCCTCACCAACAGGGCCACCCCACCCCCTCTGCCCACATTTCTGTCCCTACGATAGCACGTATACCCTTGCACATTCATTTCCCAGGTCTGATCTCCCTGCAGCCATGTCTCCGTTATCCCAACAACATCATGGTTACCCTTTCGTACCTGAGCTTCAAGCTCATCCACCTTATTTCTGACACTTTGTGCATTCAGATATAGAATTTTTATCCCATTTCTCCTCTCTCTGTTTGAATTGCTGCCTATTGTGCTTAACCCAACTCCCCGAACTCCCATCGGGCTATACGCTCCTTCCTACATTGACTTATTCTTTCAACACATTTAACTCCATGTTCCGTCAGACCATCCCTCTGGACAGGAGTCCTCCTTATCACTTGTTCCGCCCCACCTTCCTCTCTACACACTTAATATTCTGGAACCGTGCAGTCCCCATCTGTCCTTTATTCTTCCTTTCGCTATCCTCTCTCACATTCTGGATCCCCGCCCCCTGCAAATTTAGTTTAAACACCCCCCAAGAAGCACTAGCAAACTTTCCTGCAAGAATGTTAGTACCGCTCCAGTTCAGGTGTAAACCGTCCCTTCGGAACAGATCCCACCTTCCCTGGAACAAAGCCCAATTATCTACAAACCTGAAGCCCTCCCTCCTGCACCAACCTCCCAGCCACGTATTAATCTTTATAATCCTTCTGTTCCTTGCCTCACTTGCACGTGGCACAGGTAGCAATCCTGAGATTGTTACCCTTGAGGTCCTGCTCTTCAGCTTCGCACCTAACTCCCTGAACTCCCTACGCAGGACCCCCTCACTCATCCTACCCACGTCGTTGGCCCCTACATGGACCACAACATCTGGATTCTTGCCCTCCCTCTCAAGAATAACCTGCACCCGATCTGAGATGTCTCGGACCCCGGCGCCAGGGAAGCAACATACCATCCGAGACACCCGATCTTCCCCACAAAATCTCCTATCCGCCCCCCTGACTATTACAGTTCGCTTATAAAACGGAGGCTGAACTTAACAAGTCAGTTCAATGGCATATTCTGCAGAAGTTAATGAACTTGGCCAAACTCCAGTATAAAATGGTGTTCAAGCTGTTTAAATCCAAGTACACGTGCTTGATCAGCACTCCTTCCATCCCAGGTCCCAGTTCTCTTGAGGATATATTCTGGAGCTTTGTGGTGCAGGACGGGCCCCCTCCTTAAAAACACCCACTTCCTCTGTACTCAATATTGTGTGGATAGGATGGACAGTGTTATGTCAATGCAAAGCTTTGTTCTACACTGTACCCTGCTAATGTTGAAATGCATAGAGATTTGTCTGAAAGTTCGTACCCACAGCATCAGCTCCAAGCCTGTGAAGAAGGTGTGCCTCAGCAATTGTCTCGAAGCTGGGGCCTCCGACCATGCAGTAAACGCCTTCGTGCATGATGTTTCTGCAGTTCAGCTCAGAGCTTATGTCCAGAGCCAGCTTGCCCAGAGCTCTGTCGTACGCATCGGACATGGGGGGAAAGCGGCATCCAAACCTGCAGGCAAGATTACTTTGATTATTTCATCAGTTTTTGCTTCTCTTCCCACAGATGATCATTAGATCAAATGGTATTCTCTGCAGCTGTTCCGCATTATGTTATTGGCTTCCCTTGTACTACCTCAGTGCTCCGATCTGTATGATTGTGGACTTCAGGAAGGGCAGATCTGGAGAACGTACACACCAGTCCCATCAAGGGGTCAGCAATGAAATGGTGAGCAGCTAAAATGCCTGGGCATCAGCATCTAGGATGATCTATCCTGGGCCCAGCATATTGATGACATCTCCGGAAAGGCATGTCGGTGGCTATGTTTCATTAGGAGTTTGAGGTGATTTGGCGCCTCACCAAAGACTCTAGCCAATTTTTACGATGCACTGCAGAGCGCATTCTGACTGGTTAGATCACCGTGTAGCAAGAGGCTCCAATGCACAGGATCGAAGAAAGCTGCGGAGCTTTCTATGCTCATCCATCTCTATCACAGCACACCACTCCCCACCATCATGGATGTCGTTAAAAGGTGGTGCCTCAAGAAGGCAGTATCCATCATTAAAGACCCTCACCATCCTGTACATGCTCTCTTCTCGTCGCTACCAGAGGATCCAGAGGACGCTCAACAGATTAGGAACAGCTTCTTTCCATCAGCCACTATGTTGCTTGGTTTTATCTATTTATTGATTTTTTTACTGTAACTTGCGGTAATTTTTATGTACTGCATGGACTGCTGCCACAAAACAACACGTTTCATGACAGGTGACATTATTTGGGGCTTCAGAGTTTGAATGGCTCTGCTGTGCGGAGAGCGACGATGCACAAAGTTCCTTGGTGTACACACAACAGATGATCTAACCTGGATGCACAGCACCTCCTCATCAGTGAAGAAGACCCAGCTAAATCTCCACTTTCTGAGGAGACTGAGGAGTGCAAAGCACCCTGCTTCCATTCTGACAACGTCCTACAGGAATGCGTTCGAGAATGTCCTGTCAGGCTGCATCCTCGTGTGGTACAAAAGCTGCAAGGTGTTGGACCTCAAGATGCTACAGAAGACAGTAAAAACCACTGAGAAGATCCCTATCCCCTATTTGTGACATTTACCGGGATTATTATAGACAGAGGGGCTGGAGGCATTGTTGAGGATCCCTACCACCCACCCTACAATCTCTTTGACCCACTACCGTCAGAGAGGTGGTACAGGCACATCAGGGTTAGGGCTGTCAGACTGGGTGACAGCTTCTTCCCTCAGGCTGTGAGACTAATGAATACCTTGCCCCCACCGAGATCTCATCACTAGGACAGTGAGCTGAGCACTGTTTACGTGCATTACTACGCGCATTTTGAATTAGATTTTATTAATTTATTTATGGTAATATTTTATTGTATGTGCAGTGTGCAATATGCCTTGTGGGTTCACTGTGGTCCAAAGGAACACAAGTTTGTTTGGTTGTATATATGTACAGTCAGATGACAATAAACTTGAATATGAATTAGATTGCCATAGTGGTGGGGAGGGTGGTAATGGGGATAAGCCCCCACTACCTATTAAAAACTCACAATGGTGTGCATCTCAAATAGCCTCTGACAACCAAGTCCAGCTCCTGGTCTTCATATGTGGTTTAGCTACTAGGCCTGGCGGAACCATTTCTATTGACAGGAGAAGGGGCAAAGATGGGTTACTAGCACCTTAAAACCAGTCACTTTGGACAGATGGGGCTCGTCAGCCATAGTTGGCAGCTCATCTAGGAGAAGGAAAACTCTGATCCTTGCATCAATACCCACTCATGGGGAAGGCTTTGAGAGTAAACCCCAAGGGAAAAATCCGGAGCTGGATTCCCTAAGGCAGTCCCACATTGAGCTCAGCACTGACTGGCAACTCCTGCGACGCCACTGATGCCAAACCATATCGGTCTCTGCCGTTCCTTTGGGTGCATCAGCTGTGGGGAGTGTTGGACCCTGCAACGTGGGTAACTGATTGCTCTCCACATCGTACTGCCCTGGCTTGCATGTCTAGGATGAAACATCCATGGTCAACCTTAATCAACAAGAGGGCCTCTATGTACTTGAACTTGAATACTTGGACAAAGAGATGTTTTTGTGTGTTATGATGGTCCAATAGAGAGTTGAGGAGTGACTGGTTTTTCTCTTCTGAGTGACAGGAGGATGAGAGGTGGTTTGATAGATGTCTACAAGATGACAAGAAGCATAGATAGAGTGGACAGCCAGGGCCTTTTCTCCAGGGTAGCAATCATATGATTTTGATGTGATTGGAGGAAAGTCTAGGGGGCATGTCAGGCGTGTTTTCTACACAGAGCCTGGTAGTGTGTGGAACACTGCTGGGGTGGTGACAGAGGCAGATACGTTAGTATTATTTAGGAGACTCTTAGATAGGCACGTGGATGAAAGACAAGTGGAGGACTATGTTGGAGGGAAGGGTTAGATTGATGTTGGAGTAAGCTGAAAGGTTGGCACAACATTGTGGGCCGAAGGGCCTTACTTTGTTGTACTGCCCTATGTTCTGTTTCTCTCTCCACATATGTTGCCTTACCAATTGAGTATTTCACGCGATTTTTTAGATTGGGATAAAACTTGACAATACTTCGATAACTTCTTGGCATTGATTACATTGTGAAGTTAAAAGGGAGGACCGGCTAATGTAAAGGCTTTGATTAGAGGGTGGGGCGTCTGTATACCGCTCATCATTGGGGCCTTGGAGAGGATGTTGCCCTGCCAGGCCTGGCATATTAATGTGGTCCTTGATGATCATGAGGTCTCCGGTGCTGTAGCCATCTGTGAGTGATCCAGCGGCGTTGGTCACAATCAGAACTTCCACACCCAGTAGTTGGAACACACGGACTGGGAAAGTCACCTTGGGGAAAACAGGAACAAAGGTACACATTAATGGTAGACTGCAAAGGCTGGGACTGGGAACAAAAATAACTACTGGGGGAATTCAGCGGGTCAAGCAGCATTAGTGGAGGCAAAGGGGTGGTGGATTTAGGTGTGTTGCAAGGGCGTCAAAGGTTTATGGAGAGAAGGCAGGAGAATAGGATGATATATCAGCCATGATGGAATGGTGGAGCAGACTTAATGGACCGATTGGCCTAACTCTGCTCCTATCTCAAGGTAGGAGTTCCCAACCTGGACCCCTCAGTTAATGGTTGGGGTCCATGGTGTAAACAAAAAGGTTGGGGAACACCTGGTCTTATGGATGTTTTGGGTCAAGTCCTGATGCAGGGTCTCCACCCAAAATGTCTACTATTCCTTTGCCTCCATGGATGCTGCCTGATCTGCTGAGTTCCTCCCGCATTTTCTTTGTTTGCTTCACATTAATACTATTCTAGAGCATGGCACAATGGCAAAGTGGTTAGCGTAATGCTTTACGGTACCAGCTGTAAGACTGGGGTTCAATTCCTGCCATTGTCTGTAAGGAGTTTGTACGTTCTCCCCGTGACCACGTGGGTTTCCTCCTGATGCTCCGGTTTCCTCCCACATTCAAAGACATAAAGGTTAGGGTTATTTATTGATTGAGATACAGCATGGAATAGAGCCTTCCTATCCCAATCACAGGGCAAGTTACAATGACTGATTAACCTACCAGCTGGTACATCTTTGGACTGTGGGAGGAAACCAGAGCACCCAGAGGAAACCCACGCAGTCATGGGGAGAACATGCAATCTCCTTACAGGCCAGCGGGAATTGAACCCGGGTTGCCTGTACTAACCACTAGCATTGTGCTAACCACTACACCACTGTGCCGCCTGTACAAAGTGTAGACTTGCTACGTTGGTGCCACAACCATGGCGACTAATGCAGGGTGCCCTCGGCACAGCCCTGGCTGATTTCATTTGATGCATCTCACTGTATGTTTCAATGTTTTGATGTACATGTGACAAATAAAATTCAGCTTTGTTTATTTCTTTATAATCTTTCAGGAAGGGCAGCGGGAAATGTAGACAGAGTTGGTGGAGGGGAGGCTGGTTTGTGTGTAGAGCAGAGCTGTGTGCACCACTTGCTGCAGTCTTGGGCAGAGCAGTTGCCAGACCAAACTCTAATGTATCTTGTTAGCAAAGCATCCAATCACAATCATATTGCTGTTTGTAAGATCTTGCTACCAGCAAGAGGCACAGGCCAGAGAAATCCCCAGCTTCCAAACATATTTCATCCATTATAAAATCCTTTGGGATGTCCAATTACACCCTGTATTGTGAAATACAGCAACAATTGACTAAATGACTATCAACACCATGCAAAATTTCCTTCAGAACTTAGAACGTAGAACATCGACAGAGGAAAGGCTATTTGGCCCATTGAGTCTGCTGCTCCATTCCATCATGGCTGATTTATTCTCCCTCTCAACCCCATTCTTCTGCCTTCTCCCTGTAACCTTGGACCCCCTGACTAATCAAGACCTTTTCAACCACCACTATAAATACACCCTGTGACTTGGCCTCCACTGCCATCAGTGGTCATAAATTCACTAGCCTCTGTCTAAGGAGATTCCTCCTTGTCTCTTTTCAAACATAGAACATAGTACAGCACAGTAACAGTACAGGCCCTTCAGCCCATGATGTTGTGCTGACCTTCTAACTTGCTCTAAAATAAGTCTAACCCTTCCCTCACCCATAGGCCTCCATTTTTCTTTCATCTATGTGAGTCTCTTAAATGTCCCTAATGTATCTGCCTCTACCACCATCAGAATCAGGTTTATTATCCCTGGTATGTGACGTGAAGTTTGTTAACTTAGCAGCAGCAGTTCAATGCAATACATAATATAGAAGAGAAAAAATTATAAATAAAATAAAAATAACAATAAGTAAACAAGTAAATCAATTACAGCATACATATATTGAATAGACTTTTTAAAATGTGCAAAAAACAGAAATACTGTATATTTAAAAAATGAGGAGGTGTCCAAGGATTCAATGTCCATTTAGGAATCGGATGGCAGAGGGGAAGAAGCTGTTCCTGAATTGCTGAGTGTGTGCCTTCGGGCTTCTGTGTCTCTTACCTGATGGTAACAGTGAGAAAAGGACATGCCCTGGGTGCTGGAGGTCCTTAATAATGGACGCTGCCTTTCTGAGACACCGCTCCTTGAGGATGTCCTGGGTACTTTGTAGGCTAGTACTCAAGACAGAGCCAACTACTCTGCAGGTCCTTTCGGTCCATACCTCCATACCAGACAGTGATGCAGCCTGTCAGAATGCTCTCCACAATACATGTATAGAAATTTTTGAGTGTATTTGTTGACATGACAAATCTCTTCAAACTCCTTATGAAGTATAGTCACTGTCTTGCCTTCTTTATAACTACTTCGATATGTTGGGACTAGGTTTGATCCTCAGAGATCTTGACCACCACTACTTGGTTAAAAATAATATACTGCTGAATACTTTTTTTGCATCCTACTGCAGTGGTAGCCACTTAAACTGATGTGCTGGTGTTTATCATTATCTATTGCATTGTCCCACGGCAGGAATGGGATGTTGCCTTTACCTTTGTAAGTGGGTATCCTTCATACATATGGAAACGCCCTTGCATGCAGACACAAGTCTTCCCCTTCAGCTCTCCAAATACAAGTTGGCTCGCGTGTCCTTTCACTGAATGAACAAAGATCAATCATCAGTAGCCATGACAATTTTTTACTAATTGTGTTGTTCTTTGTTTAAAAAAAGTGCATCATTTATACTTTTCTAGTGAATCCTGCTTATATGATGCAGAATATCCGTGCTGCTGCTGCAGTTAAGTTTCTTATTGCACCCGTGTAGACACATTCTCTCACAGATGACAATAAACTTGACTTTAACTTTGGATCCTCCACACAAGTTGGTCCCGGTCATTCCTGGAAAAGCAGTCAACTTCCAACAAATGTATAAAATTGTACAGTAATTAGTTCTCTCTGGCTAACTTACCTGGAATAATGTTTTTCATCAATCTGGGTTAAACATTTCAATAAAAAAAATCAGGGATTATTCACAAGGTACACAGTTAATAACAATACTGAGGGATCCTGGGGTCCAAGTCCATAGGTCTCTGAACATGGCCATGCAAGTTGATGGGATGATAAAGAAGGCATAGGGCATGCTGCCTATAGTAATTAAGGCACTGAGTTTAAGAATCAGGAAGTTATGTTGCAGCTTTATTAATCTCCGGTTAGGGCTGCACTGGACATTGCATTTAATCCTTAAGACCATAAGACATAGAAGAATTAGGCCATTCAGCCCATTGAGTCTGCATCATGGCTGATCCCAGATCCCACTCAACCCCATACACCTGTCTTCTCACCATATCCTTTGATGCCCTGACTGATCAGGATGAGAGCAACATCTGCCTTAAATATACCCAGGGACTTGGCCTTCACCCCAGAGCATTCCACAGATTCACTACTCACTGGCTAAAAAATAAAATCATCTCCTTACCTCTGTTCTAAAGGGTCACTCCTCAGTTTTGAGCCTGTACCCTCTACTTCTGGCTACCCCCACCATAGAAAAGATTCCTCTCCACGTCCACCCTATCTAGTCCTTGGATACTGTATAGATTAAAGAGCATGTGCCATAAGGAAAGGCTGGAGAAATTGAGTTGCTTTCTCTGGATCGGTGGAACTTGGGGGTGGGGTGGGGAGATCTGACGGAGATTTATAAAATTGTGAAGGGAATTATAATTAAATAATTATAAAATTATTATAGATAAGTGTCTCTTTTCCTAAAGTTGAAATGTTTAATTCTAGAGGTCATGGCAATTAACGTGAGAGGGGTAAAGCTTAAAGGAGACGTGCAGAGCAAGTTTGTTTTTTAATACACAGATTGTGGTTGATGCTTGGAATGTGCTGCCTGGACTGGTGGTGAAGGCAGATACGTTTGGAACGTTCAAGAGGCTCCTTGATGGGCACATCAGGGTGCAGAGAATGGAAGGTGGTGGTGGTGGGGACGTGGATTATTTGCGGGCAGAAGGGATTAGTTTAATTAGGCATCATTAGCTTCATTAGTTCAGCACAACATTGTGAGCCATAGGGCCTGTACTGTACTGTTCTATCTTCTAATGAATCATTAATTATAGAACATAGAGGCTATTTGGCCCATTGTATCAGTGCCAGCTCTTTGTTCATTTCTCTTGGTCTTCCTCTGTCTGGCCTTTTAAAGCGAATTATCCAATTCCATTTTGAAAGTTAAAATATCTCTATCAACATTTTTGGAAGCATTTTCTATGTAATTACTGAATCGTGGTGAAAATAGTTTGGTCTCCTCTCATTGATGGCTCTTTTGAAGTTATCTTTAATCCTTCAAGTACTTGCCACAGATTCTGTGTTTACTTGCACAATCAAGGTTCAAGGTAATTTCATTGCTAAAGTACATATATTTCACCACATACCATTCTCAGATTCACTTTCTTGTGGGCATTCACAGTATATACAAAGACGCACAATAGAATCAATGAAAGACTGTGCACAACAAGATGGACAAACAAGCAGAGTGCAAAAGACAACAAACTCTGCGAATACAAAAATTGCACCCAAATAAAAACTAACAAATAAACTAGACAATTAAATAAACTTGAGACCTTGAAAATATTTTTGAGTACTTTTAGCAAATCTGTGGATGGGTCTCCAATGTTCCTTACCTGTGCTTTTCGGGAAGTTGGGAATATCAGCGTATTTGAAGGTCTCGTGATTAGTGAGTGTCTGAGCAAGCATTCCCAGCCCAGAGCCGCAGATTATCGCAACCTTTGGTTGATGTTTGATCCTTGATAGCAACCATTCTGCTGTCTCCTGATAGGTCTCATAACTGAAGCAATTCACATGGTCATCAAAGGCAAACACAACGTAATATTGTGCAAGGACATGAAATTATTTAATGAAACAAAGTAAATGGATAGTGTCAGAGCCTCTTAAATTCTCTGTTATACTTCCCTCACATTCTCATCCAGACCAGCTAATAGATTCAGTTCACTGTCATAGAACAATACCATACAGTTTGGCCTAACTTCCCATGCCAGCCAAGGTGCCCATATTGCCTAGCCTCATTCACCTGTGTTTGCCCTATATTCCCTCTGAACTCATCCAAATGCTTTTTCAATGCTAACATAAGGACTGCAGTTACTAGAATCGGGAGCACCCCACAAAGTTCTGGAGGATCTCAGCAGGTCAGGCAGTGTCCACGGAGGGGATTGGAAAGTCACCGTGAGTCCAAATGAAGGTGCATGAAGAATCAGAATTAGATTGAGGTTTAATATCATTGGCATATGCCATGAAATGTTTTGCGGCAATAGTACATTACATAATGATAAACACTAAATTACAGTAAGTATATATACTGTATAGTGTGTATGTGTGTATATATACACATATACATATATATTCATGGCAGTTGATCATGGCCTCATGACCACGATTGTTCTTGGCAAATTTTTTCTACAGAAGTGGTTTGCCATTGCCTTCTGGGCAGTGTCTTTACAAGACGGGTGACCCCAGCTGTTGTGTTCGATATGAGGGAGAGTGCAGAGAGCACACGTCTCCACGGCAGCATGCAGGCTATTCAACTAAATTTTATTGATAACGCTGCTTGTACAATAATGTGAACTCTTCCCCATGTGGGAGCGGCTAACTGAGAGGCATAAGATTAACCCTTTAACCACCACAACACCAACCATTATCAATACTCTTCGGAGATTGTCTGCCTGGCGTCAGTGATCGCATAACCAGGACTTGTGATACGCACCGGCTGCTCAAATGACCATCCACCATCTGCTCCCATGGCTTCACATGACCCTGGTTGGGGTGGGGTGGGGTGGGAGGAGGGGGCTAAGCAGGTGCTACATCTTGCCAAAATAGGACCTGCAGACTAGCGGAGGGAATGAATGCCTTACACCTCCTGTGGTAGAGACCCATCTCCAGCCTGCCACCCCAGTCTACATATATTTAAAAAGTTAAATTGGATAAGTAGTGCAAAAAGAGAAAAGAAATACTGAGCTTCTGTTCATGGTTTCAATGTCTTTTCAGAATTCTGATGGCAGAGGAGAAGATGCTATTCCTGAATCGTTGAGTGTGCGCCTCCAGGCTCCTGTACCTCTTCCCTGATAATTGTCAGCGATCCATTTTCTTCCACAGATGCCAGCTAACCTGCAAAGTTCCTCCAGCATTTTGTATGTTGGTCTTTTAAATGTTCTTAGAACACATACTTCTGGTAGCTCGCTCCATATCTGGAGCGCACCCTATCCCTTGGGTCCTTTCAGACTCTTTACCCTCTCACCGTAAACCATTGCCAACAAGTGCTTTTTTTAGAATTCTTTTAATTCCAGAAGGGAATGAAAAGGTAATTCAAAACTCAGCATTTCTGTGGGTGGCACTGCAACGTGATGGCCAGCATGACACTATTACAGCAGCAATGTCCCGAGTTCAATTCTGCTGCTGTCTGTAAGGAGTTTGCATGTTCTCCCCGTGACCGCGTGGGTTTCCGCCCACACTCCAGTGATCTACAGGTTAATAGGGTAATGGATCACATGAGTAATTGTTTGGTGTGGGTGCTTTGGACTGGAAAGGCCTGTTACTATGCTGTGTCTCTAAATAAATTGGACTCCGTGAATGCATAGTGGTTAATGTGATGCTATCTGAGCTCAGGCCATTTCAGAGTTTAATTCTGGTGCCATCTTTAAGAAGTCCCTGCAGATTGCTCGGGTTTTCGCGGGTCTGCTGGTGTTCTCCCACAGTCTAAAGATGTAGTACTTAGGCTAACTAAACAGAACAATTTACAATGTTATTAGGGTTAATTGGGGTCATCGGAACACTATAGTTAGAAGGGCCTATTCCATGCTGATTTGCTAAATAGGTAGATAAATAAAACAAATAAACAAGCAAACAAAATAAAATGTAAAAAGATCAATGCATCCTCTATCAATTATAGTCTCAACCACATTCTCCTGGGCTGTGACTCCAGAAGCATTTCTTCCTTATTATATAATAATGCAAGTTTCCTGTTCAGTGTATTAAAAAAACAATCCTACAGGTAGCCATCAGATAAACTAAACAGTATTTCACCAATAAGGAACTTCAGTGAGCAGTCATACACAATACAGGGAACATGACGCTAAATAAGCCATCTCCAACAGGACAGAATTTAACCAGCTACACTTGACAATCAATGACATTACCAATTTTTGTCAACACAGCATTGAAACTTAAACTGAGATCTCTTGACTAGTGTTGTACAGAGTTCCATCATAATTTCCCCAATCTTAGATTCTGTGGCTCAACTAACAGCATCACATTCCCATTTCAACCACCACCTTACCAATCTTAGTCCCTTTAAGGGTCTATTGGTGTTTCTGTTTCTCCAAAAATCTATTTCCTCCTATTTGTTTTCTAGTCTTTTGCTTTGCTACTTCTTGACGAAGAAATGTTTTATAATTTCTCATTAAATTCTATTTGCCACTGGTTTGTCCAGCTGACCATCAATATATTCCTGCAGCCCCAGAAACTAAAAAGGCATCTTACCAAATGGCATCTACAGAATGCATCATGTCAAATCTCACGCTGTCTCCTCCGGTTCCTTACAGGAACTTTTCCCTCGGTTAGTTTATTAAATGAGAACAGTGTTCACTGTGTGATCCCTCGTACAGGCCGTCAATTAGTATTTAAAGGAAACTGTGGCTTCCAATTGGTATTCAAATATGACACCGACTGATTGGCTCAAACAAGCTGATGTAAGTATGATTAAAATGGTTCAGTTAGACATGTTAATAGTTAGATGCAATAAATCTTACTCGCCCTACAAGAAAGCATTTCAATCAAGTCATGAATTAAGTGCATGTGATGCTTCCAAAAGTGGCCTCGAATAGAAAAGATTGTTAACTCTGAAGTTCAAAGTTCAAAGTAAATTTTATTATCCAAGTACATATATGCCACCATATACAATGTTCATACTGTGACCCAGTTAATCTGAAAGGAGATCAATCTTGAAACTATGCACCAGACAAGAATGGCTGACTGTCTGGTGTAACACGCTATGATGAAATATACAATCCTGAGATTCATTTTTTATGATTATACTCTTTAGAACAACAATCAATGAAAGACTGCCCAACTAGGGCATTCAACCAGAGTGCAGAAGACAACAGACTTTGTAAATACAAAAAGAACCAATATTATAAATAAATAGTTAATAGATATTGAGAATATGAGATGAAGAGTCCTTGAAAGTTCTTTGTGTAAAGAGTGATGGGGCAAGTGAAGTTGAGTAAAGTTACCCACTTTGGTTCAAGAGCCCAATGGTTGAAGGGTAATAACTGTTCCCGAACCTGGTGGTGTGAATCTCCTGTACCATCCTGGGTGGTGGGGATGCCTGATGATTATGAAGTGTAGACATATCAATAAAACTACTTACATAAACCACAAGGTCCTTCCATTCCTTCAAATCTCAGTTTTCCTCCATTTACATTCAGTAGCCTCTTTATTAGATACCTTCTACACCAAATACTGGAGATATGTCTCTACCAAAGGAGGAGCAAGGCACTCCTCTCCACTAGCCTGCATGTCACCCTTGGGTAAGATGATGCACCTGTTTAGCCCCTAGTCAGGGTCACATGAAGTCATGGGAGCAGGTGGTGGATGATCAGATGAGCAGCCGGTGCAAATCACAAGTCCTGGTTATGTGACCACTGATGCCAGGCAGACAATCTCTGAAGAGTATTGATAAATGCTGGGGTCACCCATCTCATAAAGACGCTGCCCAGAAGATGGGGCTGGAGGCTTGGGGAACTCAGAGGCTGGAGCTAGGGGCAGACTAGGAACTGTACATCAAGGCAGGATCTTGGCTAGGCTAGAGGATGGGTCTATGGGACAAGGAATGCTGGGAGGATAGCCCCCTGGGCAAGCCACATAACTCCTGGGCAGGGCCCAGCCTCCCAGGCAGGAACCCAGGGGCCTGGACAGGTCACAGGGCATAACCCATCAGAAGAGGGGAGTAGGAAAGGGTCAGAGTCCCCCACCAGGCAACAGCAGTTCAGCCTGCTTACTCAACAGAGGCAAGGGATCAGAAGGGAGCTCAGTCCAGGGTGACCACAAAAACAGGCTTACAGAACTAGTTGATTAACAGTGGGTACTCCAAGCCAGGACAAACAGAACAATCCACAACTAGACTCACTACCAGAGCCCCTTATATACACCTGCCAGCCGATAGGCATCAGGTGCACCTCCTTAAGCCAAGATTATCTTATTTGGGCTTAAGGGTGAAAGGAGGTATGGCTACAAGACCCAGAGTCTGGAGTCTACGGACCAGATCAAGACCCGGAATGCAGTCTCAGGACTGGACGGACCATAACAGAAGCATCCTCTCCACATCCACTCTATCGAGGCTTTTCTACATTTGGTAGGTTTCAATGAAGTCACCCCTCATTCTTCTGAATTCTAGTGAGTACAGGCTCAGAGTCATCAAATGTTCCTCATATGACAAGCCTTTCAGCCCAGAATTATCTCCTCTGCACTCTCCAGTGTAATCATATCTCTCCTGTAATATGCTGATCAAAACTGTATATAGAGATCTAAATACTGTTTCATCACAAACACATAGGTCCACACTAGCGTAGCAGTGATTGCAGCCATTTACAGTGTGAGCCATCGTCGACTGGGGTTTATTCCTGCTGCTGACTTTGTGAGAAGTTTGTACGTTCTCCCTGTTTCTTCCAGGTGCTCCAGTTTCCTCCCAAGGTCAGGGTTAGGGTCAGTGAATTGTGAGCATGCCACGTTGGCACTGAAAGTGTGGTGGCACTTGAAGGCTGCCCCCAGCACAATCCTCGGACTCTGTGCTTCAATATTTATCGCACATATAACAGATTAAGTTAATTTATTTATTCAGTTAAATAAAGGAAAGCATTCTAATTCAAAGCTCCAGTTTCAAGTTGCATTTATTATCAAAGTATGTACAACCCTCAGATTCGTCTCCTTAAAGGCAACGACAAAACAAAAATTAAATAGAACCCTTATGGGAAAAAAAAGACCGTCAGACACACAATGTGCAGACAGAGGGGAAAAAAACAAATCGTGCAAACAATAAAAGTAAGCAAATAACGTTCAGAACTGAAGTTTTATGTAAGATGCAAAGCCAGTCATCACTGCAGTTTACTCTCAACCGGCTGACCTACCCTGTCCTTCCAGGGTAGTGAGGGAAGCAGGTCTGACAGTCACATTTTAACGTCTTTTAGATAGGCACATGGATATACACAGGATGGTGGGTTAGGAGTCACGTGCAGGCAGAAGGGATTAAATTAATTTGGCATCATGCCCTGCACAGATAATGTGAGCCAAATGGCCTCTTCCTGTGCTGCGCTGTTCTATGTTTCATAATTCATAATTTAGGTCAATACTGTCAAACTTTACTTGCCCCAGTGCCTGCAGTATTCCCGATCTCACCGGCTATGTTAATAGCCTGTGCGACTGGAGTCATTGCCTCACTAACTGTCAAAGCTGATCTAACAATGATAAGTACTTTATTGATCCTGAGTGTGAAATTATTTTGTTACAGCAAAACATTGAAAAACACACTTTGCAATAATAATAATAATATTATTATTAAGTACTGAATAATAATATAGACAATAATAATCTACCAATGTGCAATAATAATTACGAAATAATAGAACAGAAACTATTGTACTATGATGTGTGCTCGCCTGTCCCACAGAGATGAACTATATGTTTGTGGCATTTGGTAGGAAAGATTTTCTGTAATAATGCTTGTGACAGCAGAGCTGAATGAGCCTGTTTGAGAGGGTGATCTGTGGGTTCAGCCAGTTGCCTGATCTAAAGCAGCACCAGTAATTTCCAGTAAGATGGTGGCGTGCTCAGTCTTCTATGGGGCAAACCAAAGGTGTTATTGTCTTTTATGGGCATCCAAAGGTGTAACTTCCATGGAGGCTATATTTCATTAGGAGTTTGAGGAGATTTCATTTGTCACTTAAGATGCTCGAAAACTTCTACAGGTGTACAGTGGCAAACATTCTGACAGGCTGCATCACTGTCTGGTATGGGGGGGGGGGGAAACTACTGCACAGGACCGAAAGACACTACAGAAAGTTGTAAAATTAGTTAGCTCCATCTTGGGGACTGGCTGCCGTAGTCTCCTCTTCAAGGAGCAGAGCCTTGGAAAGGCAGCGTCCATTATTAAGGACCTCCATCACCCAAGGGCATGCCCTTTTCTCACTGTTACCATCAGGGAGGAGGTACAGAAGCCTGAAGGCACACACTCAGCAATTCAGGAACAGTTTCTTCCTCTCTGCCATCTGACTCCTAAATGGACATGGAGCGCATGACCACTACCTTACTTTTATTATTTCTGTTTTGCACTATTTTTAATTTAACTGTTTAATATACTGTAACTGATTTACTTATTTTTTTCTTTCTATGTTATTGTGAATTGCATTGTACCGCTGCTGCTAGGTTAACAAATGTCTCAACCTATGTCCGTGACATATTCTGATTCTGATCACAAGAACCTACTGGACGTTAGGAAGTTAAAGTACTGCGGGTCTACTCCATCAACAAGTTGCTCGTTGGCGGAGTAAGTGAGGGAGCTGGACTAGATACGGATCGTGCTGCTGCCTGCATCAGTGAGGTGTTGGAGTGGGAGCGCGAAGGAGCGGTGCAGTCCGACAGTAAGGGATTGCCTTAGTCACTTTTCTTGTAACTGCAAGACCCTGTTGGACATTGTTAATGTGGAATGCTGCAAGTCTGATTCACTGATTGGCAGACAGCAGTGGTGCGGTGGGGCGGGGGGACGACTCGGTCATAGTGACGACTAGATCTCAAGCCAATTTTTTTCTCTAATAACTGGGTGTTTGATGGTTTTCTTTGTTTCATGGGTTCTATTGGGCTTCTTGTTTTATGGGTGCCTGTAAGGAGAAGAATGTCAAAGTTGTATCTACCATAAATACTTTGATAATAAATGTACTTCGAACTTTGAAGCTATGGTGTTGCTGTTTACAACTGTACAGGAGAGAGGCATCAGAGTTGATGCGCTTCACGGGAATGCTGGAGACGGTGTGACATGACATACACGCCAGAGTTGGTGCTGCCCTTCATCGGTCACTTGTCTCGATTGCAGACTGCTGCAGCATTTATAGACTCAGGAACTCGGACTATATTTTACTGTGTGTGGCTGTATTTTACTGATTTCTTGTATGTGCTGTATTTGCCTTGTGCTGTGTATGATTGGGTATGTTGGTACTGATTTTTGCAGCTTGGCCCCGGAGTAACGCTGTTTCATTTGGCTGTAATCATGTATGGTTGAATGACAATTAAACTTGAACTTGAACTAACACACTCAGCTACACAGAGGCAGTGGGAGCCACAACGTACTGTGCTCAGCACATTCTACTAAAACCTATGCATCCACCCAAAGCTTTACATCTTTCCTGAGGAGTGTTAGGCCATAAAATCATTGGACATTGGAACAGAATTAGTCCATTCAGCCCACCGAGTCTGCACCACCAACTGATGATGGCTGACTTATTTTCCCTCTTAACCCCATTTTCCTGGCTTTCCCCTGTATCCTTTGACGCCCTGACTATTCAAGAACCAGCAACTTCAGTTCATCTGCATTTTGAATATTGTGTGTAGTTCTGGTCACCCTTGCCCCCCTCAGGAAGGATGTAGAGGCTTTGGAGAGGGTTAAGAGGTTTTCCATCTGCCTGGACTAAAAAGTGCTAGCTATAAGGAAAGGCATTAAATTTTCTCAGTGACTTGGCCTCCACAGCCAAATGTGGCGATGAATTCCACAGATTCACCACCCGCTGGCTGAAGAAATTCAGATTCAGATGTATTTACGACAGGTACATGTTAACATAAGTGAAATGCCTCGTTTGCATTAATCACCACATTGAAGGGTGTGCTGGGGTCTCTGCACACATGCTGGCATCAACATAGTGTGCAAACAATGCACGACAGAACAACACAGAACGCAACAAAGCAGAAATTCCTCCTTACACATGCAATGCTGGAGGAACTCAGCAGGTCAGGCAGCATCTATGGAAAAGAGTACAGTTGACATTTTGGGCTAAGACCCTTCTTCAGGACTGGTTAGGAAGGGGGAAGATTCCAGAATAAAAAGATTTCAATATTTGGTAGGTTTCAATGAGGTCCCCTCTCATTCTTCTAAATCCCAGTGAGTACAGGCCCCGAGCCATCAAACGCTTGATCAGGCTGCATAACTGAAGTCATTTAGACTCCCATGACCCATGCCAAGAACTGAACTAACTTAATAAATCCATCAGTTAAACTTAAGTCACAAGACAGTCTTGAATCCACTAATTAGCAGCATCCTGCTTTGTTCTCGTGATTGCAGAGATTTTGAAGAATGTTTGTGATAATTAGTTTTACATCTGGTCACTGGTAACCACGCAGTTAACCCTTCGAGAAATGTAGCATTACTTTTAGAGTAATCGTAATAGTCCTGAGCCCAGCACGTAAGTGCAATATCAGAGAAAGCACAGCAACACCTCCACTTCCCCAGGAACTTGCAGAGATTCAGCATAACATCCTAAATTCTGACTAACTTCTACAGACGTGTGGTGGAGAGTATATTGACTGGCTGCATCACAGCCTGGTATGGAAACACCAATGCCCTTGAATGGAAAATCCTACAAAAATTGGTGGATATGGCCCACCCCATCATTGAGCACATCTCCATGAGACACTTGCAGGAAAGCAACGTCCATCATCAGGCACTCTCAGGCACTCTCACCACCCAGGACATGTTCGTTTCTCATTGCTGCCATCAGGTTTAATCAGAATCAGGTTTATTATCACGGGCATATGATGTGAAATTTGTTAACTTAGCAGCAGCGGTTCAATGCAATACATAATCTAGCTGAGAGAAAAAATATGATAACAATAAATAAACAAGTACATCAATTATGTATATTGAATAGATTTTTTAAAATGTGCAAAAACAGAAATACTGTATAGTTAAAAAAAAGTGAGGTAGTGTCCAAAGCTTCAATGTCCATTGAGGAATCAGATGGCAGAGGGGAAAAAGCTGTTCCTGAATCACTGAGTGTGTGCCTTCAGGCTTCTGTACCTCCTACCTGATGGTAACAGTGAGAAAAGGGCATGCCCTGGGTGCTGGAGGTCCTTAATAATGGATGCTGCCTTTCTGAGACACCGCTCACTGAAGGTGTCATCAAAATATCAAAATAAAAGACCAAAAAAAAATGCTAGTTAAAAGAAAGGTTAGATAAATAGGTTATGATCTGCCATTTAAACTGTATCCCTTACAGTTTTAAGTACCGAATTCCACAGTTTAGGAATGTATAACAATTTTAGTTTTAGATTTTGGGAATGATTCATTTGGGGGGCTAGAATTAGTGATGAAGTGTACCTGATGGGAATATCAACTTCCCCCAGAGCTGGTGGCATGGGAGAGTAGCAGTTAGCATCGGGATTCAGTTCCCCACACGAGTTGGCATGGTGGTGTAGTGGTTAGCACAACACTTGACAGCATCAGTGACCTAGGTTCAATTCCAGTCGCTGCCTGTTCTCCCCCTGTCTGCCTGGGTTTCCTCCGACAGTCCAAAGACGTACAAGTTGGTAGGTTAATTGGTCATTGTGTTTAGGTTAGGTTTAAATGTTGGGTGGCATGGCTCCAAGGGCCGCTGTATCTAAATAAATAAATAGAATGGACAGCCAGTGCCCTTTTCCTACTGTGGTAATGGTTAATATGAGAGGGCATAATTTTAAGGTGATTGGAGGAAGGTATAGGGGAGATGTCAAAGCAACACACACAAAATTCTAGAGGGACCCAGCAGGTCAGGCAGCATCTATGGAAATGAATAAACAGTCATTGTTTTGGGCTGAGACCCTTCATCAGGGCCGGGGACATCAGAGGTAGGTTCTTCACACTGAGGGTGGTGAGTATCTGGACACACTATCACGGTTGGTGGCATTTAAGAGATCCTTTGAGAGGCAAGTGGATGATAGAGAAATGAAGGTGATGCAGAAGGGAAGAGTGGGATTGATCTTAGAGTAGGCTAAGAGGCCAAAGGCCGTAGGGCCTGTACTGCTGTGATGAACTACATATACCTGTCTGGACACGTCCCCCCCCCAACCCCCGCCCACCCCGCTGACTGCTCCTGTGGCTCCTCCCACAGACCCCGGTATAAAGGCGTTTGGAGGCACAGACCCTTCCTCAGTCTCCAGGATGTTGTGTGATGGTCACTTGCTACTCGTGCTTTCTTCCAGCCAATAAAAGCCTACCTTAACTCACGTCTCAGAGTTATTGATGGTGCATCACTGACGTAGTCTGTAATCTAGTTGAGTGAGTTTACTTCAAAAGTTCACAAATCCACATCTTATCAAAGTTTATCGTATGTATATGTCACCATATATTACTGTGAGATCCATTTTCTTGCAGGTATTCACAGTAGGTACAAGGAAACACGAAGTTACAATGGATATGCTAAAAGAGGTTATAAAAACTGCTCACAACTGGAAAAGTACCAGCGGTGATAATATTCATTATTATTGGTATAAAAAGCTAAATTACTTTCATCCATTCATACCTATTAATAGATATCAACAATATTAGAACATAGAACATAGAAAACCTACAGCAAAATACTATTCCTGCAAGTCCTGCAAGAGTGCCTGAATGTTTGACAGAAGGGAAAACATATCTCTTACCTAAAGGGGAAATCACAAATGATCCATCAAAATATTGCCTTATTACCTGTTTACAAACTCTCTGTGAAACTGCGACATCATGTATCTTGTAACTAATAACCACACTCACTTCAATAATAATGATATACTTACAGAAGAGCAGAAAGGATGCATAAGGGTATGAAAGGATGTAAAGAGAAACTGACAATTGATTCTGTAATTCTAAATCAAGCCTGGTGGAAAAGCAGAAATCTTTCATGTTGTTATTTTGACTACTGAAAGGCATTTGATTCTGTCCCACACTCCTGGTTAATAGAAGTTCTTAATATATATAAACTACACCCAGTACTTGTGAAATTCCTGCAATATCTGATGAAGCATTGGTGTACTCTCATCATCCTATCTACTAACAGACAAAAAAGTGTTATCAAGATAAACTGAGGCATTTTCCAGTGCAACTCTTTAAGCCCTCTATGGTTTGTCTAGCCTTAAACCTGCTCTCTAATTTACTGGGTAGGGACGCAAATAGGCTATCAACTCAGAAACAACCAAATGAAATATACCTTGACGCCCCACCTACACATGGATAATTTGAAATGATATGCTCCTTCATCAGTAAAGTGAAAGCAATTAATTCAAATATGAGAACTGTCTTTGAAAGGCATAGACATAAACTTAGGACTAGTTAAGTGCAGAGCATTTAACATAAAGGTGCAAAAGAGCTAGTAGAATATAAAACAGAGCAGCAGGATACAACTGGTGGATGAAAATGAAACCTATAAGTATCTGGGATATCAATAAGGAAAGAAAATAGATCATAGTGCGATAAAGGGAAAACTCAATGGAATTTACTTCAAGGCTTAAGAAAATCTGCCAAACAGAGCTCAATAGTAAAAATATAACAAAGGCAATAAACACTTTAACTATACCCATATTAATGTAAAGTTTTGGCATAATATCTTGGTCCAGAAACAAAGAAAAATAAAAACTGAAATGACAAATGAAAAACATTAGAAAACTCAAATGCAATTAGGTTAACATTACCGAGAACAGGAGGAAGAGGAATAACAAACATAAAAAAGTTACACAACATTCAGATAAAGCTTCTAAGGGTATGCTTTCATCAATGAAAGCAGGATTCAGCATCCCACGCAAGCATATGAAATTCTGATAAGAAGTACACAACACTAAACTTAAATGAAAGCACAACTCAGAAAAATGAATAAATTATCACTACAGAAGAAAAAAATTAACCAAAGGTAGAGTATGACCCTCCATGGAAGACACCTCCACGATCTGAGCCAGTTAGATGTCGACAAGGAAGTGTTGATCGCCTGGCTGAGAGTTGGAGACCTCCCCCCGAAACAGAAGGGATCCTTGGGGCAATATAGGACCAGGTGGTGAACAGAAAAAGTTATCAAAAGTACATAATGAAAGACCAACAAATTCAAGATGATAAATGCAGTAAATAAGAGAAACCAGAAACAATCCAACACATTCCAGGATCCTGTAGCAGTTTAACTCAATCTGATTACTGACACAGGCACAATCAAGTGACAAACGTCATTCACCAAAAACTTGCTTTAAAATATAACCTCATAAGAGACACCATACTTTACTATAAATACAAGCCTGGTCAAGTTTTTGGAGTCAGAGTACTACACGTTACATTACAACTGATCTGTTATTACAGATAGGACAATACATAATAATGGTCCGGATATAATAATACAGTATAAACAGGCAAGAATAACTTACTTAATAGATCTAGCTGTTCAGAACACACATAACATACAGAAATCAATAAGCAAAAACATTTTAAATATGCTGAATTAAAAGAGGAAATTGGAAGACTATGGAACATAACCTGGGTTACTACTTGTCCCAATAGTAATATCTACAACTGTTATCATCCCAAAGTCACTGCAAAGTATTAAACAATTAGGCTACACAGCAATATACGTGCAGGTCTCCAAAAAGCCACTGTACTAAATATCACTAGAATAGACTGAAAGTTCCTTGCAATTGAGATTTGAGTGTCCTTGGCTATGCCCATACTCATCTTTTATCAGCTTGAGCTGAGAAATAAATAATAAAGAAATAAATAAGTATTGAGAACATGAGTTATAGAACCTTTGAAAGTGACTCCACAGGTTCAAGAGCTTGATGATTGGGGGGTAAAAACTATTCCTGGACCTGGTGGTGAACCTGAGGCTCTTGTACCTTTTTCCTGATGGCAGCAGAGATAAGAGAGCATGTTCTGGGTGGTAGGGGGATCCCTCATGATGGGTGCTGCTTTCTTGAAGCATCACCTCCTGAAGATGTGCTCAATCTCAGTGAACAGTGCATCATTTCCTTTCCAATAATATTTTCTTTAAAATTTAGAGAGAGGAAATGCAAGAAAGCTTCTTCCACTGAGGTGACTCACACAAAATGCTGGATAAGCTCAGCAGGTCTATGGAAAAGAGTAAACAGTGAATGTTTCGGCAGGACTGGAAAGAGAGGGGGAAGACGCATGAATAAAAGGGTGGAGGGAGGGGAAGAAGGATAGCTAGAAGGTGATTGGTGAAGCCAGGTGAGTGGGAAAGGTAAAGGGCCTGGAGAAGAAGGAATCCAATTGGAGAAGAGAGTGGACCATAGGAGAGAGGGAAGGAGGAGAGGACCCAGTGGGAGGTGATGGGCAGGTGAGAAGAGATAAGCAGCCAGAGTGAGGAATAGAAGAGGGGAGGGGGAGGGAATTTTTTTTTTAACTGGAAGGAGAAATCAATAGTCGTGCCATCAGGTTTAGGATGGAATGTATGATGCGAGGAGCGGCAGAAAAAATGGTTGAGGGTGAGTATCAGAGTTGCCAGGTGGAGGAGGGTGGGTGGTGCAGGGGAACGGGTTGGTTCTTTTATTGAGAAAGAAGCAAAAGAACTTTAAGGCCTTCTTGATGGGGGACAGAATTATATGGCGACTGGGCATCCATGGTGAAAATGAGGTAGTCAGAGCCAGGGAATTGAAAGTTACTGAGGACATCGAGAATGTGAGAAGTGTCATGGATACAGGTGGGAAGGGACCGAACCAAAGAGGATAGAATGGAGTCGATGTATGAGGACATGAGTTCAGTGGGGCAGGAGCAAGAACAGACAATGGCCCTACCTGGACAGTCAAGTTTGTGGCTCTTGGGTAGGAGGTAGAAGCGAGCAGTGCAGTCTGAGGGAACTATGAGTTTGGTGGCAGTGGATGGGAGTTCTCCAGAGTTGATGAGGTCAGTGATGATGACAGAGACAGTTTTCTGATGGTCCAGAATGGGGTCCTCCTCAAGAGGTAGGTATGAGGCGGTGTCTGAGAGATGCTGCCTGACTTCTGCAAGGTAGAGGTCAGCCCGCTATACTACAACAGTACCCACTTTCCACCGATGTTGAGGTGAGACTCGAACTAGAGGTCATGGGTTAAGGGTGAAAGGTGAAATGTTAAGGGCAACCAGAGGGGGAATTTCTTCATCAGAAGATGGTGGGAGTGTGGAACAAGCTGCCAGTGGAAGTGAAGGATGAGGGATTGACTTCAACATTTAAGAGTAATTTGAATAGGTACATGAATGGGAGCGTATGGAGGGCTATGGTCTAGGTGCAGGTTGATAGGACTAGCAGATTAATAGTTTGGCACAGACTAGCAAAGCTGAAGGGCTGTTTCTGTACTGTAGTTTTCTCATTTCTGATCTGCTTTAGAATGGCAACGAAAATTGAAATGGGATTGCAGATCTGTACAAGACTGACAATTATTTCTGAGTTCACGTGTCAGAAACCTAATAGTTTTATTTCAGAACATAAATCAGTACAGCAAATACAGGCCCTTCAGCCCACGGTGTTGTTCTGACATCTTACCCTACTCTATGTTTAATCTAACCCTTCCCTCCTACATAGCCCTCCAGTTTTCTATTATCCGTGTGCCTATTAAGAGTCTCTTAAGTATCTCCAATGTATCTGCCTCTACCACCAACCCCGGCAGCGAGTTCATGCAACCACCACTTTCTGTGTATGAAGCCTACCTCTGGTGTCAACCTATACCTTCCTCCAATCAGCTTAAAATCATGCCCCCTCATATTGGCCACTTCTGCCTTGGGAAGAGTTTCTGTCACTTTATCTATGCCTCTTAATATCTCATGCACATTTATCAAGTCACCTCTCATCTCCCTTCACTCCAAAGGGAAAAGCCCTAGCTTTCTCAGCCTATCCTCATAAGACATGCTCTCTAATCCAGGCTACGTCCTGGTAAATCTCCTCTGCACCCTCTCTACAGCTTCCACGTCCTTCCTATAATGAGAGGGACAGAACTGAGCACACTATTCCATGAGTGGTCTAACCAGAGTTTTATAGAGCTGCAACATTATCTCATAGCTCTGCAGGGGCTATTTCAGTTTTATAGAGTGTTTGCATCTCTGAAGAAGATACTGTACCCAACGTCCAGTCCCAAACCACTCACTAGCCAATCTGTTTAATCTTTCGCATATTAGTTGTTTGTCAAGTCTTTGTTTTTGTAGATTCTATTGTATTTATTACTCCTGTGAATGCCTGCAAGAAAAAGACTCTCAAGGTAGCATAGATGGTGACAGATATGTAGTTTGATTATAAATTTACTTTGAGCTTTCTCCATTATTGAATGTACTGATTTGTAAACACTTTAAAACACTTTTTATAATGCTGGTGTTTGCATTTGTAACCCCCTGGGTCGCCTCAGGCTCGCTCAGCTCGTTTCCGTCTAGGGGGAACAGCCTTCGGCCCCGCCAAACTGGGTAGTCAGCTGGTGTGGATGCTGTGTGATGTCCCCGCCTCGCCCAAAAACAGACAGTACACCATAAGCGATTAAATGAGTACAATTTATAAAGGTTACTATAACTGTGATTAATAACCTTACAGTATATATGAAGAGAAAAAAAATAAAGAAAAGGCGCCAAACTTATCAAAGTCCAAACCACTTCGTGCACAACCGTTGGAGCTCAATTACTGAAGTCTTCTGGCCACCATTCGATCCCCTCCGAACTCCTCGACTCGCAGCTCAGGACCCTCCGAGTGATCAACCAAGCACATCTAGCTTCATCCTTCCTCCTTGGAGTACCTCCTGGCCTCGGACCCCTGCTTGGGGTCCGTTCCTCGCCCAGCTTACCGCATTGCGTCCTCTCTCTCAACCCCCTCGCGCCGATCTGCCCAAAAGCCCGTCAACAAAAGCTTACAGACTCAGAAGAAAGAACGTTAATCGCCATTTGGTTTACAAAGGAATACCATTCTCGTTATCAGTAAATTAGCATTCCTGCTAGTTAACAAAACAAAGAAGACCTTTTGATTACATACACAGTAACAAAGGGAAAAAAGAAGAAACCCCCTTTACACATTTTATGCACATTTTGTTCTATGTCCATCCTTTAACCTCTAACTTTGCTTTATATAATTCTTTATTCTTTATCATTGTTGAATGTTTTGGTTGGATGTCATGCTCTGACCAATACACTACAGCACATTCATGACATGCGCAAAAGTCTTAGGCACGTACTGTATATATAGTTAGGGTTCCTGAGACTTTTCCATAGTACTGTATTAATTGTATGCATTTCACTGTACTGCTGCCACAAAAAAAACAATTTCGTGACATATATGAGAGATGATAAACCTCATTCTGGAATGGGTCTCTATTGTGGACTAAGAGTGGGAAGGGGTTAGGGAGAGGGGAATCATGGTTGAGAAAAGGCGAAGGGGGAGGAAAGCACCAGAAACTTTCTGTAATGATCAATAGCCAGTTGGTTGGAATCAAATGACCTTGTCTAGTGTCCTAGGGATGGGTGTGTCCGCACCCCCGCACCCCCGCCCCGGCATCCCTTCTTTGCCACCTGTCCCACACCCCTCCCTCAGTGCTCCACCCTCACCTTTCCAAATATCCTTTGTTCCCGCCAGGTTTGCAAAATTGCTCTCTGCTCCATGTTGACAAATACAGTACTCTGTTAAAGTCTTATGCACCCTAGCTATATTGTGTGTGTGTGTGTGTGTGTGTGTATGCACGCCTAAGAGTATTGCACAGGGCTGTGTGTGTATATGGCAAATAATGTTGATCCTGGATCCTTGTTTGAAGGGAAAATACATCATGGCTTCACAGGCTCTTGACAACCTAGAACACTCATTAGACATGGAGTGTTTTGAATTGTAGTGTTATGTGTAATCCACAAAACACGGCTGCTAAATTATACACAGCAAGGTGTTAATGACTGGATAATTTGTTGGTTGTAGGAGCATTAATCAGCTCTCTGGGGAGAACAGATCTGTTCCTGCTCCAAGTGTCAATGTTAGATCTTCTATATCAACCTGATTGTGCAGGAGGAGCTGTAATATATTAAGTATTATATATATGTGAAATAATGATTCCAGGATTGAAAGGGTTAACGTACGAGGAGCATTTGATGGTTCTGGGCCTGTACTCACTGGAGTTTGTAAGGATTCAGGCTGGTCTCATTGAAACCTCTGGAATATTGAAAGGCCTAGATCAGGGGTCGGCAACCCGCGGCTCCGGAGCTGCATGCGCCTCTTTCATCTCTGTGCTGCGGCTCCCCGTGGTTTGTTAGTTTTTGAAATGTAATTCGAAATTTGAAGATTATGGTGATCTTGTACAATCTAAAAACGTTGTGGAGACCCCATTTCCTGGCACATCCGAACTGGCTCACAATTAGCCACCGTTCCGGCTAAGGGAGATAGCCTACGGGGGTTTGTGAGTACGTGTCTTTTGGAGCATCCGCGCCCACGGGGACGGGTTGAGGGAGGCTTTAAAGCAAGGCTGTTTAGTTCGAATGAAGTTACCTTTGATTGCAGTCTTTATTTTAGCGCTGCGTGTAGCACACCGCTACAACGTGTTTTTATCGCTATTAATATACATCACCACTGCCAATGCCTGACACCCGCCAGTGTGCGCTTTCTTTTAATTCTTCGATCCAAGGTAGGCTACCTATGGAGTAACCTTCAACCCAATGTCTTTTTTTCAGAGTTCAAAATGTTTTTGTTGCATGCAGAAATGTAATTTCGTTTTCTCTGCAGGAGTTCATCGATTTCATAAATGCAACACATTATAGTTTGTTTATACATAGCATAAAGGCAAAAAAACCCGTTGTATGCAGTGTTATTTCATTTTAAATGTCAAATGGGTTTTGTGGCTCCCAGTGTTTTCGTTTCTGTGGGAAATGGGTCCATATTGGCTCTTTCAGTGGTAAACGTTGCCGACCCCTGGCCTAGATAGACTGAAGAATACGTACACAATGCTGGAAGAACTCAGCAGGTCAGGCAGCATCTATGAGAAAAGAGTAGCCAATGTTTCGGGCCGAGACTCTTCATCAGGAATGGGGGGGGGGGGAAAGAGAGGGCCAGTAATAGATATAGGGGAAGGGGTAGGATGAATAGGATAGGGGGCAGGGGCCAGATAGAGTGGAAGTGGAGAAGATGTTTCCAGTGGTGGGGGATTCTAGGACCAGAGGGCACAGCCTCAGGATAGAGGAGTACCCATGCCGAACAGAGATGTTTTATGTCGAATACCGGGTGAAACGTGAAGTCTTTGGGATAACTGAAAGTCTGTGTCTTTGCACAACACACAGAAAATGCTGGTGGAACACAGCAGGCCAGGCAGCATCTACAGGGAGAAGCGCTGTCGACTGTCCTGATGAAAGGTTTTCTCGGCCCGAAGCTTCTCCCTATAGAAACTGCCTGGCCTGCTGTGTTCCACCAGCATTTTGTGTGTGCTGTTTAAATTTCCAGCATCTGCAGATTTTCTCGAGTCTGTGTCTTTGCTGTTGCTTTGCTCGTGCTTGAGTGCTCGGTGGCGGGTGGTGACCCTTGCGATTTTTTGCCAGTGGGGGGAGGGGGATTGTTGCTTGCTGCCACTTACGCCCGGGAGGGAGGGGAGCGGGGTAGGACTTTAGGGTTTTAACATTTAACTGCCATTCATTCTTTGGGTCACTCCTCTGTTTTTGTGGGTGTCTGTGAAGAAAAACCATTTCAGGATGTATATTGTATACATTTCTCTGACATTAAATTCGACCTTTGAACCTTTTGTATGGGGGGGGGAATTTCTTTAACCAGAAAGTGGTCAGTCAGTGGAACTCATTGCCGCAAATAGCTGGAAAGGCTAGGACATGGGGTATATTTAAAGTGGAGGATGATAGGTTCTTGATTAGTCAGGGTGTCAAAGGTTATGAGGAGAAAGATGGAGTATGGGGTTGAGAGGGATAACAAATTAGCCATGATGGAGTGGCAGAGCAGGTTTGAATGGCTGAATGGCATGATTCTGCTCCTGTGTCTTATGGTGTTATGGAATCTCAACCTTGATCAGGCACTCATCTCTCAATAGAGTCCACACACGCACAAAATGCTGGAGGAACTCAGAAAATTAGGTAGCATCTATGGTAACAACCTTCAAGTTCAAGTTAATTTCCTGTACACATGTATACTACTGAATGAAACAATGTTCCGCAGGGGCAATAATACTAACAGATAAAAAAAATTCTGCAGATATACAAGTTGACAGAAAGTGCAGATACAACATATAGTTAAATATACAAGAGCATTACTGTTAATGACTCTGTCATAAACGATGTGTTCTGAAGTCTCACAGCCTGGGGGAAGGTAAACTGTTCCTGTTGTTACGAACCCCATAACTGGGTGCCTTACCAGCAAAGATAGAAGTGTCCGTTGGAGTCTGGTGATACTATTTTCAACAATATTTATTAGCAAAAATGTACAAAATAATATCCATGTGAATATACAGAGAATATACGTTAGCAATACTAAACCTAAAAGTGCGGGTATAATAATAATCACTAATGAAACAAGCTCTATCGTTGTCTAGGGGATAATGAATTGTCAGATGGAAATACAAAGTTCAGTTCAGTTCATGCAGGCTGCGGTAGTTGTTTGTCGATGTGTTGCAATTGTTGGAGAGAGAGAGAGAAAACGTGTGAACAGTAATAGCTATTATCTTGCCAACCTTCCTTTACGATTTTGATCCGTTGATGTGTTGTTGTTGTGGCCATTCATGTATGACCCCTCCGTCCTTTAGCTAGACCGTTCTTCCATGGCGGACTCGTCACCCAGGCAAGGGTGGACACACACACAAGCCCCCACCGGTCTCGCTACAAAACACTGTGAGTTAAAATTTACCGACCCTTCATTCGGTCTTCAATGTCCCACCCTGTCTCGTGGGTTTCTGATGCTCACTGAGGGGTGTTACCCCAGACCTCATTTTTATCCCCACTCACGGGGTCTCAGGTGTCAATCAGGTTGGGATGATGTAACCCATCAAACCAGCCCACTCTGGTTGCCCCCTGAGGGGTTTCAATGAATAGAACAGTACCAAGTAAACAATCCTTCTCCAAAAGACAATAGCAGTAAATCAATGGCTTTTGTCAGTAGGAGACATTCCACCTTGTGTATCTCTGAGCTGTCTCTCTCTCATTAACTTTCATGAGCTGTTATCAATAACAACTGCCCTGGCAGCTTTCCTTTGTCTCTCTTACTTCCTTGATAACAGCATCAAAATAGTAGCTATTTGCGATTCTCCAAAAGGGGGGGGGGGCAGGGGGCACTCTGCACCCTTCTGCCCATCAGAGTTGTTCATCCTTCGTAACACTGTTTAGAGGTGTAAATCTTTGCAGAGATTAGAGCCAAAGTTGATCATTGGTAATTGGTTTATTATTGTCATATGTAGTGAGATAATTCTGTTTATGTGCCCTTCAGACACATAGAGAGGTATATCGAAGTGCTTCAAAAAGTAAAAATACAGAATGTAGTTTTGCAGTTTCAGAGAATGTGCAGAGCGAGTAGACAAATAAAGTTCAAGGCCATGCCAAGGTAGATTGAATAGAGATTAGCGCAACACTTTACAGTACCCACTCTCGTCGATCGGGGTTCAATTCCCGTGCTGTCTGTAAGTTCTCCCCGAGGCTGTGTGGGTTTCCTCCGGATGCTCTGGTTTCCTCCCAACTTCTGAAGACTTACAGGTTAGGGTAAGGATGAGTGTTTCCATCATTTGATTTATTTTAAAATCGGCAGTGGAAGCAGAGCACGCCAAATGAAATAAAAGGACAAAAGGGACAAGCAGGGCAGCCATTGCTGTGGTTGCCATTGTTGGGAGCAGGCCAGTGGTGTGAGAGGAGTGTCAAACTTTGGCTCAAAGGAGGCTTCAGCTCAGAAGAGGCACTGGCTTTGAGTAAGTTTCCCTTTATTTTCTCTCCTGCTGTACCTAGTGTAGTAAATGGCTGTTGTGTCTTCTTCATGCCAGATGTTGGAGTTCCTAGGAGATGCGGAGCCTCCCAGGGAACTACATTTCCATGAAGTGCATCCCACTGCATCTCCTTGAAGACCATGTTAGGGATCTGGAGCAGCAGCTGGATGATCTTTGGCTTGTACGGGAGAGTGAGGAGATAATCGATCAGAGTTACAGGGAAGTAGTCCCTGGGGAATGCCACAGAGACCAGGTATAAGAAATAAGGTGGATGATCTTGTTGCCCTATTACAGATTGTCAAGTATGATGCTGTGGCCATCACTGAATTGTGGCTGAAGGATGGTTGTAGTTGGGAGCTGAATATCCAAAGTTACACATTATATTGGAGGGATAGGAAGGGAGGCAGAGTGGGTAGCTCTGCTGGTAAAGAATGGCATCAAATTAGTAGAAAGATGTGGCCAAGGATCAGAAGATATTGTATCCTTGTACGTTGAGTTAAGAAACTGCAAGGGTAAGTGGACCCTGATGACAGTTATATACAGGCCTCCCAACTGTAGCTGGGAGGTGGACCACAGATTACAACAGGAAATAGAAAAGGTGTGTCAAAAGGACAATGTTATGATAGTCATGGGAGATTTTAACATGTAGGTTAATTGGGAAAATCAGGTTGGTAGTGATCTCAAGGGTGAGTTTGTTGAATGCCTATGAGATGGCTTTTTAGAGCAGTTTGTCGTTGAGCCTGAGGGGATCAGTTCTACTGGATAGGAGTCATTTGATAAGGTGCCACGCTTGACGCTGCTTACCAAGTTAAGAGCCCATGGTACTACAGGGAAGTCTCTGACTTGGTTAGCATTGGTTGATTGGTAGGAGGCAGCGAGCAGGAATAAAAGGATCCTTTTCTGGTTGGCTGCCAGTGACTAGTGGTGTTCCGCAGGGGTCGGTGTGGGGACCACTTCTGTTTATGCTGTATAAAAATGATTTAGATGATGGAATGGATAGCTTTGTTGCCAAGTTTGCAGATGATATGAAGATTGGTGGAGGGGCAGGTAGTGTTGAGGAAACAGGTAGACTGCAGAAGGACAGATTAGGAGAATAGGTAAGAGAGTGGCAAATTAAATACAAGCTTGGAAAATGCTGGTTATGCACTTTGGTAGTAGAAATAAATGTGCATACTATTTTCAAAATGGGGAAACAATCCAAAAATCTGAGATGCAAAGGGACTTGGGAGTCCTTGTGCAGAACACCCTGAAGGTTAACTTGCAGGTTGAGTTGGTGGTGAGGAGGGTAAATGCTGTGTTAACATTCATTTCGAGAGGTCTAGAATACAAGAGCAGGGATGTGATGCTGAGGCTTTATAAGGCACTGGTGAGGCCTCACCTTGAGTATTGTGAACAGTTTTGGGCCCCTCATCTTAGAAAAGATGTGAGGTCATTGGAGAGGGTTCAGAGGAGGTTCACAAGGCTGATACTGGGAATGAGAGGGTTATCAAATGAGGAATGTTTGATGTCTCTGGGTCTACATCCGCCAGAATTTAGAAGGATGAGAGGGGATCTCATTGAAACATTTTGGACGTTAAAAGGCCTAGACAGAGTAGACGTGGAAAGGATGTTCCCATGGTAGGGGAGTCTAGGACAAGAGGGCACAGCCTCAGGATAGAGGTGCATCCATTTATAACAGAGATGTGGAAAGGCAGGTGAACTTGTGGCATTTGTTATCACAGGCAGCTGTGGAGGCCTGGTTGTTGGGTATATTTCAGGCAGAGATTGATAGCTTCTTGATTGGACAGGGCATCAAAGGTTAAGGGGAGAAGGTTGGGGAGTGGGGCTGAGGAGGAGGAAACGGGATCAGCCATGACTGAATGGCCTAATTCTGCTCCTATGTCTTGTGGTCTAAATGTGGGCATGATATTTTGGTGCTGGAAACATGATGATGTTCGTGGCTGCCACCAGCACATCCTCGGACTGTGTTGGTCATTGATGCAAATATTGCTGATTTCATTGTATGTTCCGATGTAGGTGTGACAAACGATGATCACCTTTATCTTTATTGATAGTGTAGAACAGGTCCACTCAAAAGCCTCATCACAGCGAGATCGTTGTGCCAGGTAGTATGAGAGTTGTCTCAATACCCAAGTAATGATCTCGGAAGTGTAAACGATTAATAAGGGGAAGTGTGCAGTGGGCATCCCGAGGCTCAGCCGTGAAAGGAGGGTCAGGCCTGGGACTAGCAACCACATCCTGTAAAAACCCAGAGCCATACACACGCCAACAGAAGCTCCAAAGACCTCATCCCTGGGAGAGAAAGGTGGGCTACACCTGGGGACAGTTTGAAAGACTGTCCCAGAACAGAGGACTCTTGGTGAGCAGCTGTCGGCGGCTGATGTCCCAGGAGGGTGATGGGCTTAAGTAAGTGTTAGTAGGGAGACAGGAGGGAAAAATAGTTCCCAAGATGGAGTTATGATGCAGAATTCACTTCCATAGAACCATAGAACACTACGGCACAGTACAGGCCCTTCAGCCCTCTATGTTGTGCCGACCCATATAATCCTTAAAAAAAGTACTAAACCCACACTACCCCATAACCCTCCATTTTTCTTTCATCCATGTGCCTGTCCAAGAGGCTCTTAAATACCCCTAATGTTTTAGCCTCCACCACCATCCCTGGCAAGTCATTCCAGGCACTCGCAACCCTCTGTGTAAAAAACTTACCCCCATTGTCTCGCCTAAACTCCCCTCCCTTAATTTTGTACCTATGCTCTCTGGTGTTTGCTATTGGTGCCCTGGGAAACAGGCACTGACTATCCACCCTATCTATGCCTCTCATAATCTTGTAGACCTCTATCAGGTCCCCTCTCATTCTTCTACGCTCCAAAGAGAAAAGTCCCAACTCTGCTAACCTTGCTTCATATGACTTGTTCTCCAAACCATGCAACATCCTGGTAAATCTCCTCTGCACCCTCTCCATAGCTTCCACACCCTTCCTATAATGAGGTGACCAGAATTGAACACAATACTCTAAGTGCGGTCTCACTGGGGATTTGTAGAGTTGCAACATGACCTCTCTACTCTTGAACTCAATCCCCCTGTTAATGAAGCCTGGTAACCCATAGGCCTTCTGAACTACCCTATCAACCTGTGCAGCGACCTTGAGGGATGTATGGATTTGAACCCCAAAGTCCCTTTGTTCATCCACACTCTTAAGTAACTGACCATTAATCCTGTACTCAGTCTTCTGGTTTGTCCTTCCAAAATGCATCACCTCACACTTGTCCGGATTGAACTCCATCTGCCATTTTTCTGCCCAACTCTGCAGCCTGTCTATATCCTCTTGTAACCTTCAACCACCTACAGCTCCACCCACAATTCCTCCAATCTTTGTGTCATCCACAAACTTATTCACCCATCCTTCCGCCTCTACATCCAGGTCATTTATAAAAATCACAAACAGCAGGGGTCCCAGTACAGATCCCTGCGGCACTCCACTAGTCACTGACCTCCAGGCAGAATACTTTCCTTCCACAACTACCCTCTGTTTTCTTCCTTTAAGCCAATTTTTTATCCAAACAGCCAAGGTTCCACTTATCCCATGCCTCATGACTTTCTGGATGAGTCTCTCATGAGGGACCTTGTCAAATGCTTTGCTAAAGTCCATGTAGACCACATCCACTGCCCTACCCTCATCAGTTTCTTTTGTTACTTCCTATGGGGATTCTGGAAATAGAAACATTCCGGAATCGGAATGAAACTGGAGAGAGAATACTTAATAGGATTGTGGGAAAAGAATGAGGAAATGGGACTGACTGGATTGCTTTCCATACAGCAAACACGGACTTCACGGGCTAAATAACTGGGCTATAACAATTATTTAACTACAGTCCTAGTCCATGAAGATGAGGAAATAATTATCTCTTAACACATTTGAAATCATAAGTACAAAATGGACAATATGGAATTTGAAGCTTAATCTGCACTTCAGCTGTGTGAAAAGATTGAATAGATGAGGTCAATTTTATTTGGAATATGGACTTTAATGAAGTTTATAAAACTATAAAAATGTTTAAAGTATAATACAGCTTTGATCAGCGGCCAATCCAGGCATCAGAAGTTTGGAGGGGAAGGGACTTCAATCAGGTCCACTGCCCAAATTCAAAAAGCAGCAGCGGGTCGGTACAGCGATAAAGAGCTTTGACCAGCAACCAATTGTTTGGGATTGATTAGCAAGAGAAATTAAAGGAAGGCAGGAGCAGAGTGGAGATCTTGAGGCTTTAGCTCTTCAAAGACAGGCTTCAGTCAGAGAAAGCAAAAGAAAAGCTCTCGGTTAAGTTTCTTTCCCTTCTCTTCTTTGTTCTTGCTCAGCTAGGATAGTAGAGATTCCAGGTAGGACAGTTGAATGCTCTTCTTGCGGGATCATAGGACCATAACACATAAGGGGCAGAATTGGGCTATTCAGCCCATCGAGTCTTCTCCATTATTCCATCATGGATGGTCCTGGATCCCACTCAATGCCATACACCTGTCTTCTCGCCATACCCTTTAAAGCCCTGACCCATCAGGAAACTATCAACTTCTGGCTTAAATGTATCTACTTGGACTTGGTCTCCACTGCAGACTGCAATAGATCATTCCACAGATTTACCACTCTCTGGCTAAAAAAAATTCCTCCTTACCTCTTTTCTAAAAGGTTACTCCTCAGTTTTGAGGCTGTGCTGTCTAGTTCTGGAAACCCCACCACAGGAAGCATTCTCTCCATATCCATCCAATCTAGTCCCTTCAACATTCAATAGGTTTTGATGAGATCCCCACACATTCTTTTGAATTCCAGTGAGTACAGGCCAAAAGCATCCAAATGATCCTCATATGTTAGCCCCTTCATTCCCAGAATCATCCTCGTGAACCTCCTCTGGACTCCCTCCAATGACAACACATCCTTTCTGAGATAAGGGGTCCCAAACTGTTGACAATACTCCAAGTGCAGCCTGACTAGTGTCTTATAAAGCCTCAGCATTACCTCCTTGCGTTTATATTCTATTCCCCTTGAAATAAATGCCAACATTGCATTTGCCTTCTTTACCACAGACTCAACCTGTAAATTAACCTTCAGGGAGTCTTGTATGAGGACTTCTATGTCCCTCTGCACCTCTGATGTTTGAACCTTCTCCCCATTAGATAACAGTCTGCTCTGTTGTTCTGTTTACCAAAATGCATTATCATACATTTCCCAACACTATATTTCAGCTGCCACTTATTTGTCCATTCTTCCAATTTGTCTAGGTCTTGCTGAAATCACGTTGCTTTCTTAGCACTTTCTACCCCACCTATCTTCGTAAATCTACAAACTTTGCCACAATGCGAAAAGTAGCGGTCCCAATACTGACCCCTGAAGAACACCACTAGTCACTGATAGCCAACCAGAAAAGGCCCCCTTTATTCCCACTCACTGCTTCCTGCCTGTCAGTCATTCTGCTATCCATGCCAGTATATTTCCTGTAACACCATAATCTTGTCAGGCAGCCTCATGTGTGGCACCTTATCAAACGCCTTCTGAAAATCCAAGTAAATGGCATCCACTGCCTCTCCTTTGTCTACCTTGCTTGTTAATTTCACAGACAGATTTATTAGGCAAGATTTCCCTTTACAGAAACCATGCTGATATTGACTTATTTTATCATTAGTTTCCAAGTACCCCGAAACGTCATCCTTAATAATAGACTCCAACACTTTCCCAACCACTGAGGTTAGGCTAACTGTCCTATACCTTTCTTTCTTTTGCCTTCCTCCCTTCTTATGGACTGGAGTGACATTTGCTAATCTGGATTGAGTACTGTGCGATGAACCAGAATTGATAAGAAATCTTAAGGTAAAAGAACCCTTAAGGGAAAGTGATCACAATATGATTCAATTCATCATGAAATTTGAGAAAGAAGCTAAAGTCAGATGTATTGGTATAAAAATGGCGTAAAGGGAATTACAGGGGCATAAGGGAGGAGTTGGCTAGAATTGATTGGAAAATAACACTGGCCGGGATGATGGCAGAGCAGTAATGGCTGGAATTTCTGGAAGCAATTTGGAAGACACAGGATGTTTATATCCCAAAGAGGAAGAAGTATCCTAGAGGAAAGAGGATACAACCATGGCTAAGAAGAAAAGTCAAAGTCAAGATAAAACCAAGGGGAGGGCATATAATAGAGCAAAAATTGGAGGGAAGATAGAGGATTGGAAAGCTTTCAAGAGACAACAAAAAGCAATTAAAAATGTTGTAATAAGATATAGATGGAATATGAAAATAATCAAGCTAATAATATTAAAGAAGGTACAAAAGGTTTCTTCAGATACATAAAGAGTAAAAGAGAGGTGAGAGTGGATACCGGTCCGCTGGAAAATTATGCGGAGAGGTAGTAATGGGGGACAAGGAAATGGTGATGAACTGAGTAAGTATTTTACATCAGTCTTCACTGTGGAAGGCACTAGCAATATGGTGAAAACTCCAGATGTCAGGGGGTATGACGTGTGTGAAGTTACCATCACTAGAGAGAAGGCTCTTGGGAAGCTGAAAGGTCTGAAGGTGGATAAGTCACCTCGACTAGATGGTGTACACCCCAGGGTTCTCAAAGAGGTGCAGAAGAGATTGTGGAGGCATTAGTAATGATTTTACAAGAATCACTAGATTCTGGAAAGGTTCTGGAAGACTAGAAATTTGAAATTATTCCACTCTTCAAGAAAGTTGAGAGGCAGGAGAAAGGGTAGTGGTTGATTGGCGGGAGACAAAAGAGTGGGAATAAAGGGAACCTTTTCTGGATGGTTGCCATTGACTAGATCTGTTCCACAGGGCCTGTGTTGGGACTGATTCTTTTTACGTTATATGTCAATGATTTGGATGATGGAATTGATGGCTTTGTTCCAAAGTTTGCAGATGATATGAAAATAGGTGGAGAGGCAGGTAGTTCTGAGGAGGTAGAGAAGCCACAGAAGGGCTTAAGACAGATTAGGTGAATGAGCAAAGAAATGGCAGATGGAATACAGTGTCGGGAAGTGTATGGTCATGCACTTTGATAGAAGAAATGAAAGGGTTAACTATTTCCTAAATGGAGAGAAAGTACAAAAAAACTGAGGTGCAAAGGGACTTGGGAATCCTTGTGCAGGATTCCCTAAATGTTAATTTTCAGGTTGAGTCAGTGCTGAGGAAGGCAAATGCAATGTTAGCGTTCATTTCCAGAGGACTAGAATATAAAAGCAAGGATGTAATGTTGAGACTTTATAAAGCACTGGTGAGGCCTCACTCGGAGTATTGTGAGCAGTTTTGGGCCCCATATCTTAGAAAGGATGTGCTGAAACTGGAGAGTGTTCAAAGGAGGTTCATGAAAATGATTCTAGGATTGAATGGCTTGTCATATGCAGAGCATTCGATGGCCGTGGGCCAGTCAGTATTCACTAGAATTCAGAAGTATGAGGGGTGACTTCATTGAAATCTATCGAATGGAGAAAGGCCTTGATAGAGTGGATGTGGAGTGGATGTTTCCTATGGTGGGGACCAGAGGACCAATTCAAGACCAGAGGACACAGCCTCAGAATAGAGGGGTGTCCGTTTAGAATGGAGATGAGGAATTTCTTCAGCCAGAGATTGGTGAATCTGTGGAATTCTTTGCCACAGCTAGCTGTGCAGGTCAAATTTTTATGTATATTTAAAGCAAAGATTGATAGATTCTTGATTGGTCAGGGCATGAAGGGATATGGGGAGAAGGCAGGAGATTGGGGCTGAGAGGCAAATGAGAGGGAAAAACCATAATGAAATGTCAGAGCAGACTCACTGGGCCAAATGGCTGAACTCTGCTCCTATATCTTTTTATAATTCATAATTAGGTGCCTTGGCCCAAAACATAGTTTATTCTTCTCCAGAGATGCTGCCTGACCTGCTGAGCTCCTCCAGCATTTTGTGTGTGTTGCTCTGGATTTCCAGCCACAGCAGAATCTCTTGTGTTTATAGAATTCTGGATATCTTAGACTGAATATAAAAGTTCCATGTTCAATGTAAATGTATTATCAAAAGATGTTACACGATCTACTGCCCTGTGATTCAATTTCTTGTGGGCATTCACAGAACATCAATGAATGAATTAAAAACTACACAGAAGAAAACACTGACAACCAATGGGCAAAGGAAGACAATTGTGCAAATATAAACAAAAACAATTGTAAATAAATAACACAAATAGCCGAACAGAGAGATCAATTTCCACCACCGTCTGGAAGGAGTTTGTACGTTCTCCTTGTGACTACATGGATTTTCTCCGGATGCTCTGGTTTCCTCCCAAGGTCCAAAGATGTACCAGTCAGTAGGTTAATTGGTGTTTGTAAATTGTCCTGGGATTAGGCTGGGGTTAAATCAGGGTATTGTTGGGCGGCGTGGCTCGAAGGGCTGATAGGTTCTGTTCCATTCCAATGAATAAATAAATAAACAAATAAAAATAAATAATAAGGAAGGAGATGAGATCAGACCAGAGAGGGGAGACTGTTCCTCCCTCTGAAGAACATTACTTTTCATTTTATTTTTCTGAACGATCTATCAGTTTTTCCCTTTTGCATCCAGTGGCTCGTTAACTAACCTCGTTTTCACAAGTTACCATATGCCAAGTGTTGATTCTGTGGCAGCGGTCCAACATCTGCCAAGAGGTTGAGGTTTTAATCCCCGCTCCTGACACTTGCTAACAGAGTCCAAGGGACATGTAGAATATTGTTGCCGATTAGTTAACAATATGTCCCATGTGGAGTATTGTGTTCAGTTTGGTCACCTTGTTATTGGAAAAATGGCATACAATGCCGTTGGGTGGTGGAGTGGAGATACGTCTCCACCATAGGAGGTGTAAGGCACATCTTCCCTCCACTGGCCCTCAGGTCACCCTTGGACAAGGTGTAGCACCTGCTCAGCCCCCCGATCAGGGTCACGTGAAGCCATGGGAGATGGTTGTATGAGCAGCTGGTGCATATCACAAGTCCTGGTTATGTGACCACTGACACCAGGCAGATGATCTCTGAAGAGTATTGATAACGGCTGAGGTCTTGCAAAGAAACTGCCCAGAAGAAGGCAATGGCAAACCACTTCTGCAGACAAATTTGCCAAGACGAATCATCACCATGCAAAGACCACGAATGCCCATGTGATATCACATGGTACATCATGAATGAACGAACACCATTCAGATGGAAAGAGTGGAAAGGAGATTTATTAGAATGTTTCTAGGACTCGAGAGATTAAATTATGGAAAGCAGTGGAGTTAGTTGGGACTACAAAATCTCTTGTGTTGCTATTGTACAAAGTGAGACTGCTTAGGCAGGGAACCAGAGGGGCAGTGACTTACTCATCTGACAGAATTGCAGAAGTACTTACTCAAGATTCCAGATTCAAGATTGTTTATTGTCATTCGTCAGCACATGAGTGTAAAGGAGAATGAAATGATTGTTACTCTCGATCCAATACAGCATAAAAAACACAATAAGCATAAAAACACAATAAATACGAACATAAATATAAAAGCAGCTCTATAAAGCACAATAAACAAGTTAGACTCTGGCCATATATACATAATATTAGCCTATATACATAGACTGATAGTATGTCCATGAAATGACACTGGATGCAGGAGAACCTGTACATAAGGTGACTCTTGTGAGTGAGGAGTGATCTTATAGAGCTGGTGTGAGAAATATAGATGGGATGAATGTGCAGTTTTTTCCCAGGGCTGGAAAGGTCTACAGGACATAGACTTAATTCAAAGATTCAAAGTACATCTACTACATTCATATGTACACAGTACACAAACCTGAGATTCCTCCTGCAGACAGCCACAAAACAAAGAAACACCACAGAACCCATTCAAAGAAAACATCACATATCCGATGTGCAAAACAAAGAACAAATCATGTGATGGCAAATAGCAAGTGAATAACACTCCAAATATTAAACATCAAAACACAGAGTCCCCAAAATGGTCTAGGAGAGTTCAGTTCAGTTTAGTGCTGTGCCATTTGCTGACTGCAGGTTGCAGAGCCAGTCTGGGCTGAAGCATTCCAATCTGCGCCAATTGTGTCAAAGTGCTTTGGTTGGCATGGGGCAATTGGGTCAGAGTGCTTTGGTTGGCATGGGGCAATTGGGTCAGAGTGCTTTGGTTGGCATGGGGCAATTGGGTTAAAGTGTCTGTGGGATCAAAGTGCATTGGTGGGCATGGACCAATTGGGTCAAAGTGCTTTGGTTAGCATGGACCAATTGGGTCAAAGTGCTTTGGTTAGCATGGACCAATTGGGTCAAAGTACTTTGGTTGGCATGGGGCAATTGGGTCAAAGTGCATTGGTGGGCATGGACCAATTGGGTCAAAGTGCTTTGGTTAGCATGGACCAATTGGGTCAAAGTACTTTGGTTGGCATGGGGCAATTGGGTCAAAGTGTCTGTGGGATCAAAGTGCCTTGGTTGGCATGGGTCAAAATATCTAGGTTGGCACATACCAATTGATTCAAAATACCTGTTTACATGCTGTATGACTCTGTTATTCTACGACAGAATACACTGGAGCACTCCACCCTTGAATGCTAACAAAGCCCACAAGGCACAAAAGAAGAAAAAAAGGAAGAAAAATGTTGTATTTGCAAAGTGTCCTTTAGAGCATAAAATGTACTACAGTACAGGCTATTCGGCCCATGATGTTATACCAAACTTTTAAACTACTCTAAAATGAATCCTCCTGCATAGTCCTCCATTTTTTCCTTAATCCATGTGTCTATTTATGAGTCTCTTAAATGTCCCAAATGTATCCGCCTCTACCACCAACCCTGGCAGGGTGTTTCACACACTCACCACTTTCTATGTAAGAAACCTACCTCTTTCATCCCAGCTATACTTTCCTCCAATTGCTTTAAAATTACATGTGTTATTTCTGACCTGGGAAAAAGTATTTGGTTGTCCAATCTATCGATACCTCTTAATATTTTGTACAGCTCTATCAAGTCACTCCTCATCCTCCTCCACTCCAAGGAGAAAAGCCCTAATTCGCTCAACTGATCCTTTACAGCCAATGACGTTTCTGCAGTGTTGCTATTGCTGTAACTGGAATGGGTGGGATTCAAATTCATGATCTGTAAATCATTTTCATCATCAGTGTCTGTTAATGTATTGGGTGAAAGGCTGAACTTGGCAGGAGTAGCTGCCCTGATCCGGTGGATTTCCATTAATTGGGACACATCAGGACCAGTACATTTTGGCCCAATTAAGCTGCTGCCACAATTAGCTGAAGCTTCACGGAAATAGTTAAAACATATAAAAAAGACAAACTAATGTTTAACTGAATAACCAATTATGAGTCCTGATGAAGGGTCTCGGCCCAAAACGTTGACTTCTCCCTATAGATGCTGCCTGGCCTGCTGCATTCCACCAGCATTTTGTGTGTGTAACCAATCATATATTTAAACTATAAAACTGTAGTTTTTTAGTAGCTATTGACAGAGGAATGATTCCAATGTACGTTGCCATGTTCTTTTGATTGACTGTAAATGAACAAAATCAGCACAGAGATCTAGTGGAGATAATGGACTGCTTTCATACAACGCTTTCAATTATTGCATTCTCAAATATTCACTTCAAGATTCAAAGATTCAAAGCATATTTATTATCAAAGAATGTATACATTATATGCCTTGAAATTTGTCTGCCTGCAGGCAACCAGCGAAATAAGAAGCCTGAATAATCCAATTTTAAAAAGAACACGAAGCACCATGCAGAGAAAGAGAGAAAATAAAACACAAACTATGCAAGCAATAGAGCAAGCCAACAGCATTCTGAACCAGACTGAATCCCTGGATCCACTCCCGGAGCAGTCAGAGTAGGTCCAAGCCTCGGTCCCAATTCATCACGCCAGTAGGGCAAAAACGCACAGCAGCCAGATCAGTTCGCAGCCTTTGTTCCTTAGAGAAAGGAATGAGCATTTGTAGGAGAGTGAGCAAATCCACCCTGCTTCTGGTCTATCAGTGCAAGCATTTAAATTATCCAAGCACCAGTTAGTGCCTCGTTTTAGGACCCGGACCCGGTGCTGTGATTTGCTTGGGCCACCCAGCCAGAAGCAATCTCAATCTTACCATATTGGCTCAGCACTTGGAGCAATTCATCCTTGCACCCGGGTTAGCTGGACTGTTGGCATCAACTCATTAAGCACTCACTCCGTCTCTGGCAGTGATACCAACGCCAACTGCAACCCCAGCTCCAACACGTTGTACCTCACAATGACCCACATGGCTTGTCCTCCGAACCAGGCTCACCTACTCCTTCAGAAAAGATGTTATAAGTGCAGCTGACGTTTGGGGCCAATACCCTTCGGCAAGACTGGAGAAAAGAAGTCCAGCCTGAAACATCAACTGTACTTTTTACCATCGATGCTGCCTGGCCTGCTGAGTTCCTCCAGCATTTTGTGTGTGTTGCTTGGATTTCCAGCATCTGAAGATTTTCTCTTGTTTGAGATTTTATAATAATGTTTTTAGTGGGATTTTTTACCTTTTGAACCACCACTAAGCTATCACAGGGCTTCAGAAGCACCATCTTAAACTGGAGTGCTACATCTTTCATTGTAATGTTCAAGATAATTGTTCATACTTTCAAATTCTTCATAGCTCCTAACTTTTTGAAGTTTCATTTTCATTCCTGGCTGTTTCTGGCAGCAGGTCAGGCGGCATCTTTGACATGAACTATTAACTCTGTTTCTCCTGTCACAGATGCCATATGTACCTGTGTGTGTGGCAATAAACTTGACTTTGACTGTCAGGGGTACAGATGGTTCTTAGTGGTGGGGAGTGGGTAACTGATATGGGGATCTGATAGTGCTGACAGGGGAGAGAAAGGCATTAAAATGTGTGTGTGTGTGTGTGTGTGTGTGTGTGTGTGTGTGTGTGTGTGTGTGTGTGTGTGTGTGTGTGTGTGTGTGTGTGTGTGTGTGTGTGTGTGTGTGGTCTTTACTGGGAATTGGGACTGGTATTGGTTTATGATTGCCACATGTATCAAGTTACAGTGAAAAGCTGGTCTTGCGTACCATTCATACAGAACAGATCATTACACAGAGTATTGGGCTAGGATAAGGTAAAACAGTAACGATGCAGAATAAAGTGTAAAAGTGCAGGTGAATGAGAAATTGCAAGATCATAACAAGTTAGACTGTGAGGTCAAGATCCCACCCTATCGTACAAGAGGTCCATTCGAGAGAATGTTGAAATGGGATGGACACTATAACACTACCACACTGCTTTTGCTCTCTTATTGCATTACTTAGATTGTTTAAATGTTTTTCTACATTTCTAATTATAATTTATAGTATTTTTTTACGTCTTGCTCTGTGCTGCTGCAACAAAACACCAAATTTCACGACATATGTCAGTGATACCTGATAGGAGTTTTCCATGAGCCTAGTGGTACGTGTTTTCAGGTTTTTGTTTCTTTTGCCTGATGGATGGGGGGAGAAGAGAGAGTGTTCGGACTGGGTGGGGGTGGCGTCTTTGATGATACTGGCTGCTTTACCGAGGCAGTGAAAAGTGTGGACAGAGTTCATTCCTGTGAAGTGCTGAGCTGCAGTTTCGTGTGGTCATGGAGGCTGCAGACAGAGTGTTCCCTCTGGCGCAACAATGAAATTCGGTAAAAGTTGTGGAGGCATGCTGCATTTCTTTTTACACCCAGACAGAATGCTCTGTATGACTTGGAGAGTAGACTACCGTGCTCCCACCCCACAGGGTGTACAGTAGAAGTGCTAACCTCGGGGAATTCTCCTAGTCACCTTTTAATTTCTCTGAGTGCTGCCTCGATGTGAAAGTGGAATGAATTAAAATAAAGCCAGACGTATTTAAATTACCAATCTGTTTCCCATGAGCAGATTGGCCTACTGCTGGTTTGACGGAATATGGGCAAAGTTCCTGGTCAGACGGCATTGCAATTTAATCTCTGACAGACCCCGAAACCCAGCTGTCTAGGGGAGGAGATTTGGATGCTAGGATTTCACTTTTTTTCTCTATTATTGCACTACTTATATTATTTAATTTTTAAAATATATACTTCTTATTGAAATATATATAGGTTTATTATTATTATTAACAACGAATGTGATGATATATGCCAGTAATATTAAACCTGATGCTGAATCTGAGAGTGGGGGTGACTGTCCTACAGCTCTTGGGCACAAGGGGTCAGTATTTTATTAGCAAACATGCACGATTATTATCCATTTTTGCTTATGAATTTCAATTCGCCATAATGAGGTCATAATCCCCCCCCCCTTTATTATTGTAGTCAAGCTTCTTAATTGTCACCATGGAAACTTGCAGGCATGATTCTGTGACAGCGACAGTCCAGGAATTCTTTCTTCACTTCTGTTTCAAGCAAGTTCGCCGTTAAGGAGATTCATTTAGCCGGAGGATGTAACTGGTCTGCAATTAAATTTGCCAGCACTTCACTTTTGGTGGGGGTCCGGCAGTGCAGTATGCTTAGCTGGTGGGGACAGAGAGAGAGAGAGTGAAAATGATAGACACCAATCGTGCTCTCCTCCTCAGCTGCTTTGGCTTTACCCTTCCCTTTCTCGCTACTTCACTCCCTCCATTCCTTCTTCCTTCTTATTATCCATTTTAATCCTCTTCCCTCTCTCCATTTCTCAATGCTCTTTCTATTGTTTCTCTTCTCTTATTCTCCATTCCCTCTTTTTGTCTCTTATTTTGCCCCTCACTTTCCTTACCCCCTTTCTTTGTCTCACTTTCTCCACCTGTTTCTCTTTCATTTTCCTTGTCACTCTTCAGTTTATGTAGATATTCTTTAATTTCTTGTCCTTCCATTTCTCTTTTGTTATTCTTTCATTTTTTCTTGTTCTTGCTCCCCTTTTCCATTCCCTCTCTTCCTTCATTCTCTGTCCCTGTGTTCCTTTGTGTCTTTTCTATATTCTCTGCCTTCTCCCCTTTGTGTTCTCAATTCTTTTATCTCACTCTCTTTGACCTTGATCCATACTTGCTAACATGCATCATGTGTGATGTTGGTTGATGATGATGGTGGTGCGCAGAGATGTGGCGGCTAAAAATTGGTGGGGTGTGGAGGCACAGCCGCTTGGTAATGGCAGCGCGCAGTGATGTGGCAGCTTGAAAACGGCAGCATCTGCAGGTGCAGCAGCTTAAAGGTTGCCACGGCTCCAGGGAAGCTCAGCATCTTACTGTTAAATGCTGGCCACATTTCTTGCTCTGGGAGTTTACTGTTTTGTTCATCGCCACTGTCTACATCCACCTTCCCCCTCTCCCCCCCCCCCACCCAGTGCGAACACCAAGAACACACTAGAGCAAACACGAGGAAATCTGCAGATGCTGGAAATTCAAACAACACACAAAATGCTGGTGGAACGCAGCAGGCCAGGCAGGATCTGTAGGGAGAAGCGCTGTCGACGTTTCGGGCCGAGACCCTTCGTTAAGACTGGACTTCATCCTGACGAAGGGTCTCGGCCTGAAACGTCGACAGAACACACTAGAAGAGCTTTACAGTATCATCAGCTTTCTACAAAACAAGCGTCTGGACCGTTTCTTCATAATTGCAGGAGATTTCAATCATGTTAACCTGAAGGGCGTTTTACCCAAATCCCACCAATGTGTCACATGGAATAAACAGATTGGACCATGTTTATGCAAACAGAAGTACTTGCAAAGCCATCACATGCCCTCATCTTGGCCTCTCTGACCACATCTCCATAATCCCAGTTTATCAATCGCTGCTGAAAATGGAGAAACCATGCAAGAGGACCATCACTGTAAGGCCTAATGAGGCCATCTCTGCGCTTTAGGAGTGCTTTGAGTGGAACAACTGGCAGATATGTATGGAGGCCGCCACAACCGGAGTAGTCACAGACCTCGAGGGATATGCCTCATCTGTCATTGGCTACATCTGTAAGTATGTAGGCAATGTTGGTACCTCACGAACAGTCATCACACGGCCCAACCAGAACCCTTGGCTGAACGCAGAGGTGTTGAAAGCCTGGGACACTGCCTTCAAGTCTGGTGACAGAACAGCTCTTAGGCATCAAGAGGGTAAAGACGGCCCATGTACAAAACATTCAGGAACACCTTTCCGATAACAGTCTGTGGCGTATGTGGCTGGGCATCAAGACATTACTGACTATGCAAGGAAAAACAGCATGGATTGTATCAGTGACACATCCTCCTCTGACACCCTAAACAACTTCTATACACGCTTCCAGGCGTGCCACGCAATGCCAACCATGACAGTTACCGCTCTCCCAGGTGAACAGCCTGTCTGTAACAGCAGCAGATGTGAGGACTCTGCAGAGTGTCAAGCCCTCGTAGGCAGCTGGGCCAGAAAACATCCCAGGCCGAGTACTCGGAGTGTGCACACCAGCTCACCGCCGTCTTCACAGACATTTTCAACACTTCACTCATCCAGGCTGCTGTCCCCACATGCTTCAAATCAGCCACCATCATCCCCGTAGCAAAGGACTTCAGTACACCTTCATAACTAAACCACTACTGACGCCAATAAACACAAAGTGCTTGGAACGGCTGGTATTGGCACATATCATAAACTCCATTCCTGCCACATTGGATATTCACCAAAATGTTTACTGACAGAACCACACTACAAAAGATGCCATGGTGTCTGTCGTGCATCTGGCTCTGACACATCTAGAAAACAAAGCTACTTACCTATGTCGGAATGATGTTTCTGGATTTCAGTTCAACATTCAACGTTATTGTCCCACCTCCTCGGTCTAAATTCACCACTGTGCAACAGGCTGTTGGATTTCCTAACCGACAGACCTCAGACAGTCAGGATGCACAACCGCTCCTCCCTCCCCATCGTCCTCAATGTGGATGCTTCCTGCCCTCCAGGTCTGTGTGCTGAGCCCATTGCTGTATCCTCTGCTCACACGTGACTGCTCGGCCAAACAACAGAGTAATCAGATTTTCTGATGACACACCACAGTGGCCTACAGAGTGCAGATGAAAGAGCTTGAGGCCTGGTGCCAGGCACATGATCTGTTCTTCAAAGTTAACAAGACATAGGGAATGATTATCAACTTCAGGAGAACTCACAACCCACTTTACCTCAGCGGCACGGCTGTGGAACTGCTCACAGTTTCAAACTCCTGGGAGCGCACATCTCATGCAACCTCCACAGTCCCAGAACACATTTTATACAATCGGGAAAGCTCACCAACACCTCTGCTTTCTGAGGAAGGTGAGGAGAGCTGCACTTTGCACACCTATACTCAAGTCACTCTGCAGATGCACAGTAGAGAGCATTCTAGCAAGCTGCATCCCTGCGTGGTACGGTGACTGCACTGTCACAGACAGAAAGGCTCTACAATGGGCAGTCAAAACTGTCCAACGCACCAGCCGACCCACCATCAGGGAGATGTAAAAAGGCCAGGAACATCGCAAAGGATCCCACCCATGCTTTCCATAAAGTGTTTGTGCTATTCCCATCAGGGAGGAGGCTATGCAGGATCAAACTTAAAAACAGTTACTTTCCCCAAGCAGTAAGGGTGATCAACTCCTCCACCCCGTAAACTATCTCTCCACAACCCCCACCACCACTACTTTATGATTTCCTGTCAGAGTCATACAGTATGTACAGACACTCCTGTACCTAGCGTCATTCTATGGACATACAATCAATCTATGTATATAAGCTATCTTACATAGTTACGGTATATTGTGTTTATTATTATTATTATTCTGTTCTTTACCTTATTGTGTTTTTAGAGCTGTATTGGATCAGAGTAATAATTATTTTGTTCTCCTTTACACTTGTGTACAGTAAATGATATTGAACAATGTTGAGCAACGCACACAAAATGCTGGTGAAACGCAGCAGGCCAGGCAGCATCTATAGGGATAAGTACAGTCAATGTTTCGGGCTGAGACCCTTCATCAGGGCTAACAGAAAGAAGAGATAGTAAGAGATTTGAAAGTGGGATGGGGAGGGGGAGACCCAAAATGATAGGAGAAGACCGGAGGGGGTGGGACGAAGCTGAGAGCTGGAAAGTTGATTGGCAAAAGGGATACAGAGCTGGAGAAGGGACAGGATCATGGGACGGGAGGCCTAGGGAGAAAGAAAGGGGGAGGGGAGCACCAGAGGGAGATGGAGAGCAGGCAAGGAGTGATTGTGAGAGGGGGAGAGGGAGAAAAAAAGAGAGAAGGAAAAGAAAAAAGGGGGGGAGAGGAATAATAAATAAACAAACAAATAAATAAATAAGGGATGGGGTAAGAAGAGGGGTGGGCATTAACGGAAGTTAGAGAAATCAATGTTCATGTCATCAGGTTGGAGGCTACCCAGACGGAATATAATGTGTTGTTCCTCCAACCTGTGTGGCTTCATCTTGACAGTAGAGGAGGCCATGGATAGACATATCGGAATGGGAATGGGACGTGGAATTAAAATGTGTGGCCACTGGGAGATCCTGCTTTCCCTGGCGGACCGAGCATAGGTGTTCAGCGAAGAGGTCTCCCAGTCTGTGAACAATGTCGTATCTCGATAACAAGGAACAATACAGCATAGTAACTGACCCTTCTGCCCACAATGTCTGTGCAGACTATGATATCATTCGAGTTAATCTCATCAGCCTGCACATAATTTACATATCATTTCAGTTTCCTCCTGTTTATGCCTCTGTCTAAATACCTGGTGTTTAACAGGCACTGACTGCTACACTTGGGGTACATGTAGAAGTGGTTGTAGAAGCAGATACAGCCCTATGCACCCTAGATTTATTTTCTGATTTCTGATGGTGTGGCAAGAAGGCAGGGGCTTAGGGTTTAGTGGGATCCAGGTTCAGCCATGATTCAAGCAGGCACAGTGGGCTGAGTGGCCTAATTCTGCTCCTATGTCTTATGGTCTTATGGCCTCCACAGAGCCCTGATCTCATCGTCATGGAGACTGTCTGGGATCACCTAGATCAGGAGTCGGCAACGTTTACCACTGAAAGAGCCAATATGGACCCACTTCCCACAGAAAAGAAAACACTGGGAGCCACAAAACCCATTTGACATTTAAAATGAAATAACACTGCATACAACAGTTTTTTTTGCCTTTATGCTATGTATAAAAAACTATAATGTGTTGCACTTATGAAATTGATGAACTCCTGCAGAGAAAACGAAATTACATTTCTGCATGCAACAAAAACATTTTGAACTCCGAAAAAAAGACATTGGGTTGAAGGTTACTCCATAGTTAGCCTACCTTGGATCGAAGAATTAAAAGAAAGCGCGCACTGGCGGGTGTCAGGCATTGGCAGTGGTGATGTATATTAATAGCGATAAAAACACATTGTAGCGGTGTAGCGCTACATGCAGCGCTAAAATAAAGACACTGCAGTCAAAGGTAACTTTATTCGAACTAACCAGCCTTGCTTTAAAGCCTCCCTCAACCCGTCCCCGTGGGCGCGGATGCTCCAAAAGACACGTACAAACCCCCGTAGGCTATCTCCCTTAGCCGGTGGCTAATTGTGAGCTGGTTCGGATGTGCCAGGAAATGGGGTCTCCACAACGTTTTTAGATTGTACAAGATCACTATAATCTTCAAATTTCAAATTACATTTCAAAAACTAACAAACCACGGGGAGCCGCAGCACAGAGATGAAAGAGCCACATGCGGCTCCAGAGCCGCGGGTTGCCGACCCCTGACCTAGAGAGACAGAAGCAAGCCAAAGTCTGCAGAAGAACTGTGGCAAGTTCTCCAAATTACTTGAAACAACCTACCAACCAATTTTCTCATAAAACTGCAGCACAATGTATCTAAGAGAATTGATGTAGTTTTAAAGACAAAGGGTAATCACATCAAATGTTGATTTGATTTAGGTTTTTACTGTTTACTACTCTTTATAGTAAACTTTCTGATATTTACAAACTTTTTATTTCATTATTTTGAAAGCATCTTTGCTTTACAGACTTTTTTTCACATGGGCCTAAGACATAACTCTAAATCAGGGATAATTAAGAGACTCTTAGGTATTCACATGGATGATAGAAAGAACAGCAGTGTAGCAGTTAGCATAATGCTTCACAGTGCCAGCCACTGCCTACAAGGAGATTTTACATTCTCCCCACGGCCGCGTGGATTTCCTCCGTGTGCTCTCTAGTTTCTTCCCACATTCCAAAGACGTCCAGGTTAGGGTTAGTGAGCTGCAGGGGTGATATATTAGCGCCTGAAGGGTGGCAATGCTTGCAGGCTGCCCCCAGCACCTTCTCGACACAGACGATGCACTTCACTCTACGTTTCGATGTTTCGAGGCACATGTGACAAACAAAGCTAATCTTAGTCTTTACATCTCACAGTATTGAAATCGCAATAACGTGCTTGATCGTCCCAGAATTCATATCAATCAAGTAACCATCAGTCAACTCGTCAAATTTCACCCCTGGGTTTTAAATACAGCAGATTAAACCACAGAATTCATGGTTACCAATTTTTCAGGAAATTAATTATCTCCAAAGGGATGGATCCCAAATTAGTTTTAAACAAAGTAAAACCTTGCATAGAATCCAAATCAGAATCCAAATCATCTTTAATATCTGCTGCATATGTTGCAAAATTTGTTAACTTTGTGGCAGCAGCATAATGCAATATATGATAATATAGGAAAAAACAATTACAGCAAATACACACACACACACACACACACACACACACACATGCATATCAAATAGATAAATTAAATGAGATAGAAATTAAAAAGTAGTGAGGGAGTATTCAAGGGTTCAATGTCCATTCTAATATTGGATGGCAGAGGGGGAGAAGCTGTTCTTGAATCACTGAGTGTGTGCCTTTAGGCTTCTGTACCTCCTACCTGATGGTAACCATGAGCAGAGGGCATGATTTGGGTGATGGGGGGGGGGGGGTCTCAATGGTGGACACCACTTTTTTTGAGGCACTGCTTTGAGTACAAAGAAGGTTCACCAGATTGATTCCTGGGATGGCAGGACTGGAGAAAGACTGGATCGACTAGGCTAATACTCGCTGGAATTTAGAAGATTGAGGGGCGATCTGGCGATCTTACTGAAACGTATAAAATTCTCAAGGGATTGGACAGACTAGATGCAGGAAGATTGTTCCCGATGTTGGGGAAGTCCAGAACGAGGGGTCACAGTTGAAGGATAAAGGGGAAGTCTTTTAGGACCGAGATGTGGAAAAACTTCTTCACACAGATAGTGGTGAATCTGTGGAATTCTCTGCCACAGGAAACAGTTGAGGCCGGTTCATTGGCTATATTTAAGAGGAAGTTAGATACGGCCCTTGAGCCTAAAAGGATCGGGGGTATGGAGAGAAAGCAGGTACAGGGTTCTGAGTTGGATGATCATACTGAATGGCAGTGCAGGCTCAAAGGGCCGAATGGCCCCTATTTTGTATGTTTCTATGCTCCTTGAAGATGTCTTGGATCTTGGATACTATGGAGACTGGTGTTCATGATGGAGCTGAGCGATGAGCAGTACAGCTCAAGAAGAGGATCTGTAACTCAAGATGTCTGTGCTGACCGTGACGTCCAACCTGGCTGCTTGCACATGATCCACATCTGTCCACTCTCTGCCTGTCCTTAGCCTTGTCAAAATGCCTCTCAAATTCCACAATCTGCCTCCACCAGCACGCCTGACACTGTCTGTGGGAATAAAAAATTTTTTAACCTCACACAACTCCTTTAAACTTTAACTCTCTCACCGTACAGTGATGTCAGCATTTTAATTCCCATTCTGCATATTGGTCCATGGCCTCCACTTGTGCCAAGGCGAGGCCATACTCAGGGTGGAGGAGCAACACCTTATATTCTGTTTGGGTAGGCACCAATCTGATGCTATGAATATTGATTTCTCCTTGTGGTAAAAAAAATCCCTGCCCCTCCCCTCTTTTTCTATTCCTTACTGTGGCCTCTTACCTCTTCTCATCTGCCTATCATTTCTCTCTGGGCCCCTCCTCCTTCCCTTTCTCCTATGGTCCACTCTCCTCTCCTATCAGATTCCTTCCTCTCCAACCCTTTACCTTTCCCACCCACCTGGCTTCACCAATCACCTTCTAACTATCCTCCTTCCCCTCCCACCACCTTTTTATTCTGGCATCTTCCCCTATCCCTTCCAGGCCTGATCGTTACATAGTCTGGTCATGAGAGCCCGGAAGCTTCGGTGCCTTTCCCCAGCTGGCAGGAGGGAGAAGAAGAGAGAAGATGTAGGAGCAGAATTTGGCCAGTTGGCCCATGGAGTCTGCTCTTCCATTCAGTTATGGCTGATCCTATTTTTTCCCCTTCAACCTCGGTCACCGGACGTCTCCCCTAACGTTTGGTGCCACTTCCATTCAAGAACCTATCAATCTCTGCCTTAAGTACACCCAATGACCTGGCAACCACAGTTGCCTGTGGTAACAAATTCCACAAATTCATCACCCTCTGGCTAAAGAAATTTTTCCGCATCTCTGTTTTAAATGGAAGCCCCTCTATCCTGAGGCTGTGCCCTCTTGTCCTAGACTCCCCCATTATGGGAAACATCCTTTCCACATCTTCTGTCTAAACCTTTCAACATTCAAAAGGTTTCCATGAAATCCCTCCTCATCCTTCTAAATTCCAGCAAGTGCAGACCCAGAGCCATCAAACATTCCTAGTATGAAACCCTTTCATTCCTAGAATCATCCTTGTGAACCTCGTCTGGACCCTCTCCAATGCTAGTGCATCTTTTCTTAGATGAGGAGCCCAAAACTGTTCACAATACTTAGGGTGATGCCTCACCAGTACTTTATAAAGCCTCAACATCATATTCCTGCTCATGTATTCTCGACCTCTTGAAATGAATGCTAACATTGCATTTGTCTTCCTTCACCACCGACTCAACCTGTAAGTTAACCTTTAGGATGTTCTGCACAAGGACTCCCAAGTCCCTTTGCATATCAGATTTTTGGTAATTTCTCTTTATTTAGGAAATAGCCTGCACATTTATTCCTTCTACCAAAGTGCATGACCATGTTCTAATCAGTTAGAGAAATTGGAGTAATAAAGGTTATTCTAATGCATCTCATTGATTCTAACTAAAAACAGAACTTGGTTTTCATTTGGTGTCTGAGATTTGAAACCTAGATAGATAGATTGATACATCATTCATCCCAAAGGAAATTACAGTGGCACAGCAGCATTACAAATGCACAGATGTACAAATATTAGAAGAGAAGTAAAAAGAATAAAGAATAAGTTAACACAAGCAGTCTAACTGGAGGGGGTAATCATTTCCCCGGCTATAGGTTGACTCATTATAGAGTCTAATGGCCGAGGGTGAGAATGACCTCGTATAGTGTCCTGCAGATGACATGACTCAGTGTTGTGTCTAAAATCTGAGGTATACAGGGTAAACGGGAATGGAGCCAATACAGACTCTTGTGGGGCCCCAGTGCTGCTTATAGCCATGTCTGACACACAGCTCTGAAGCCACACATACTGTGGTCTGCCAGTCAGCTAGTCCATTACCCAAGATACAGTGGAAGTGTCAACCTGCATTGAACAGAGCTTTACCCCCAGCAATCAGGGCTGTATGGTGTTGAAGACACTTGAGAATTAAAAAAAACATGATTCTCACAGTGCTGCCCTGCTTATCCAAATGGGAGTAGGCTCTGCTTAGCAGCTAGATGACAGCATCTTTGATAACTGTGCACCTGATGGGCAAAGTGCAGGGGATCGAGGGCTGATCTGAACAGGAGTCGGAGGTGAGCCAGGACCAGCCTCTTTCATGATGTGTGAGATTAGGGCCATTCAAGTCTTTCGTTTGCCCTTCTTGGGGACTGGGACCACACGTGATGTTTTCCACACAGTCGGGACTCTTTCCAGGCTGAGACTCAGATTGAAAATGCTCTGGAGACTCCACACAGCTGATCTCAGCACGCTCCTTCAGGATCTTGTGGTTCACACCACCTGATCCCGATGCTTTGCCATGTCTGAGTTTCCCCAGAGCCTTTCTCACCTGCTCTGTAGTGAAGGTGAGTCCATGATGACTTGGGAGTTGGTGGAAGATGGGGGCTGGGAGAGGTGAAGACTGGGACAATAGCAGTTGGTATGTGGAGGTGTGGATGCTAGATGCAGGGGAAGGAGGGGGTGTGGACAGTGGTAGCCTGTGTTGTGCATTCACATGTTGAATTTGGGGGGGGAGAGGGGGAGGTGTTGGTGCTGAGGGAGCATTGGGTGCCTTGGCACCTGGACTGGTGTGCTAAGGGGGGGGGTGTGAACAGGAGGGCAGTTGTCAAACCTATTGAAAAATTGGTTTAACTCAGTAGCCCATTTACGGTTCAATTCCCAGGCTCTGTAGCTGGGCTGATTGAAGCCAGTGATGTTCTTCATGCCTCCCCACACCTCTCGTGTGCTACTTTGCCCCAGTTTGTTCTCCAGCTCTCTCCTGTATTCCACCTTGATCTTCTCCTTTCACTCCCTCTGCGCATATTTCAGTTCCTCCCTGTCTCCTGATCGAAAGGCTCTCTTTTTGTGGTTGAGACGAGTCTTTGGATAACTGGTGACCCATGGTTTGTCGTTAGGAAGCAGCCAACAGTCCTTGATAGTACTACCTAAGACAGAATGCTAGAATTTTTAATTGTTCTTACTCATGTAAATACTTTGTATATATTACTATTTTTTAGAAGCAAACTTACCTCTAGAAGTGTGTGTTTTCTATTCACTGCCTCCTTCCACTACCTAGAGCTTCTGATGGCCCACTAGCACCGAGTGTAGTGCTATGTCATTTGATTTTCTCATAAAGAGTGCAGCATCCAGTCACACGAGATAAGACAAGCACTACACAGGTGTTACATGATAGTTTTTAAATGCCAAATTAGAGACAAGTGACCGAGCTGTATACACAGACAATTTTTTAATAAAGATTTAAGAAGTCAAATTTAGATTATTAGGTCAGTGGGTATGTGTGGTTGCTTGTAGACTGGTATTTAGGTCAGTGTCTGCCTCTCAGCTATTAATGGATGAGAGCTCTGCTTCTCTCCAGTGACCTGCTACAATATTAAAATTTAATACCTAACCCGGCATTCCATAAGCCAGATGAGAGCTCAGCTTAATTCAAGAGACCCTAAACCAGGGCACTGAGGCAGGGAGATTCTAATTATGGGAACTGATGGGATGTTTTCGTGAGCTCGGCTTGCTGGCAATAATCATTTGTTTGATTCTGCTTTCCAGCGTAGAAGAGCTGAGGTTGCAGGCGCACATCAAGCACGTGTCTTTCTAACTCGATTGTGGGTGGGGGCGGGGAGGAAGGATGGCTTTGGGGCTCTGTCACTGGGGCAGAGATTCAAGATTGCTTAATGTCATTTCCAGTTCACAAGTGCAAAGGAGAATGAAGTAAATGTAATTCTGGATCTGTTGCAGCACAGAAAAACACAATAAGATAAAGAACACAATAATGAAAAAAAATGCAATAAATATAATTACATACATAAGATGGCTTATGTACTTAGATTGATTGTATGTCCATAAAGCGATGCTAGGCACAGGAGTGTCTCTACATTAGGTGACTCTGACAGGAAATGATAAAGTGGTTGGCGATGTGGAGGGGTGGGTTAGCGGGGAGAGGTGGAGGTCATTCTTACCGCTTGGGGAAAGTAGATGTTTTTGTGTCTGGTGCTCCTGGCGTGAATGCTACATCACCTAGTCCCTGACGGGAGTGAGAAAGAGTGGATGGTCTTCCTGTTGTTACTAGCCCCTTTCTGACATCTTTCTGTGTATACTTGACTGTGCAAAAGTCTAAGGCACGTATGTACATATAGCTTCGGCCTCCACCCTGGAGTGGACTTGGATTCAGACTCGGACATGTGGACATTGGAAAGATTCCCTCTTTCTCAACCCTTTTTCTCTTCCACCTATCACCTCCCAGTTTCTCACTTCACCCCCTCCCACCCACCCTATCTTCTCCCTTTCACCCAACACCTGCCAGCTTGTGCTTCTCCCTCAACTTTTTATTCCAGTCTTGAAGAAGGGTCTCAGCTCAAAATGTCAACTGTATATTTATTTCCATAGATGCTGCCTGAACTGCTGAGTTCTTCCAGCATTTTGTTATACTCAGGATTTCCAGCATCTGCAGTATCTCCTGTGTCTGTGGCTTCTATTGGTTCATTGGTTCCATGTGCCAGGCTATTGATCCCTGCCTAACTTCCGGGTGCACACCATTGGCTACTGGCTGGCCGCAAAAATGAGAACTATTGGCACATGATTGGCTGATACTTAAATCTAAGTAGCAGATGATTGGCTGATGACTTGCTGATGATTTGCTGCATGGGGCAAGCTATTGGCTTCCAGCTTATGGCACTTGGTATGTAATTTGCTGCTGCCTGGTTCGAGCTAGTGGACTATTGGTGGCTGGCTTGGCCCCAGGTGGGAGACCAGGCTTTGGACAGGTTACTGACGTAGAAAAGTTGCTGTTAATAGCAGGTTGTCATTATGAAATGATTAACTCTTGGTTCTCCGTGGAAGCTTTTGCTGTGCGTTAGCTGACTCTGCTTGCTGAATTGTGACCAGCTAGCTGTCTATTGATGGAGCGCATGCCAGCCAACGGAGCCTCTAGATTCATAGTCATGGAGCACAGAATCAGGCCTTTTGGCCCATCTAGTCCATGCCAACCTGTTTTCCTGCCTGGTCCCATCAAATTGCACCCAGGCCATATCCATCCAAACTCCTCCCATTCATGTATCCAAACTTCTCTTAAGTGTTACAATCCCACCCACATCTACCACTTCCATGACAGCTCATTCTGCACTTGCACCGCCCTCTAAGAGGGGGGGTTCCCAACCGTTTTCATGCCATGGACCCCTACCATTAACCAAGGGGTGCGTGGGCCCCAGATTGGGAATCTTGTTCTTAAGTGAAGTGAACCCATGTTCCCCTTCAACATTTTACCTTTCACTCTAAACCTATGATCCCTAGTTTGAGTCTCACCCCTCCTGAGGGGTAAAAGACCCTGAATGCATTCACCCTATCCATACTCCTCATCATTTTGTATACCTCTGTCAGATCTCCCCTTACTCTCCTCCATTCTAGGGAAGCATATTCAAACACATACAGCCATACATCAGTAAAGATAATATCCACCTTTCCATTCCATCGGGATTTTCAAACATTAATAAATGTTTCTGGGTAACAAATACTGGCCTCCATAGCATACACTCAGTGGCCACTTCAGGAGGAGGTTCCTATAAAGTGGTTACTGAGTGTACATAACAATTTAACAATGAACTCAATTCCAACATAGATAAAGGGGATCTCCTGCGATTGTCCCAACATCAGAAAGCTTGATCAAAGTTTCAAGTCAATTTATTATCAAAGTTCATATATGTCACTATATGACAACGCTGACTTCCATTTTCTTGCTGGCATACTCTATAAATCTGTAATAGAATAATAATCTTGCAATTACTGCCTGTGCCACGTGACAGACAGTATAGGAATAGAATGAGGTGGAGGATAAATGCGTGGCTGAGGGATTGGAGCAAGGGCAGGGGTTCAGATTTCTGGATCATTGGGACCTCTTTTGGGGCAGGTGCGACCTGTACTAAAAGGATGGGTTGTACTTGAATCCCAGGGGGACCAATATCCTGGTAGGAAGGTTTGCAAAGGGTACTGGGGAGAATTTAAACTAGAATTGTTGGGGTGGGAACGGAACTGAAGAGACGGAGGAAGGGATGGTGGCTCACAAATCAAGAAAGCTTGTAGACAGGTGATAGAGAAGGGATGTGCTTAGACCAATGGTTTGAGATGAGTCTATTTTAACACAAGGAGTATCATGAACAAAGAGAATGAGCTTAGATGCTGGATAAGTACTTGGAACTATGATGTTGTGGCCATTACAGAGACTTGGATGGTTCAGGGGCAGGAATGGCTACTTAGAGTGCCAGGCTTTAGATGTTTCAGAAAAGACAGGGAGGGAGGCAAAAGGGGTGGGGTGTGGCACTGTTGATCAGAAATAGTGTCACGGCTGCAGAAAAGGAGGACGTCTTGGAGGGATTGTCTACTGAGTCTCTGTGGGTGGAGGTTAGGAACAGGAAGGGGTCAATAACTCTACAGGTTTTTTTTTAATAGACCACCCAATAGTAACAGGGACATTGACAAGCAAATAGGGAGATTTTAATTGATGGGAAATTTTAATTTCCCCAATATTGATAGGCATCGCCCTAGAGCGGGGGTTTAGATGGGGTACGGTTTGTTAGGTGTGTTCAGGAAGGTTTCCTGACTCAATATGTAGATCAGCCAATGAGAGGAGAGGCTGTACTTGATCTGGTATTGGGAAATGGATCCGGTCAGCTGTCAGGTCTCTCAGTGGGAGAGCATTTTGGAGATAGTGATCACAATTAGGAAGAGACAAGTTAGGAAAGAATTTAATTGGAGTAAGGGGAAATATGAAGCTATCAGGCAGGAACTTGGAAGCATTAATTTGGAACAGATGTTCTCAGGGAAATGTATGGCAGAAATATGGCAAATGTTCAGGGGATATTTGCGTGGTGTTCTGCATAGCTACATTTCAATTAGAAAGGTCAAGAAAGTAAGGGTACAGGATTCATGGTGTACAAAGGCTGTTGAAAATCTAGTCAAGAAGAAAAGAAAAGCTTTCGAAATGTTCAAAAAACTAAGTAATGATAGAGATCTAGGAAATTATAAGGCAAGTAGGAAGGAGTTTAAGAATGAAATTAGGAGAGCCAGAAGGGGCCATGAGAAGGCCTTGGTGGGCAGGATTAAGGAAAACCGCAATGCATTCTATAAGTATGTGAGGAGCAAGAGGATAAGATGTGAGAGAATAGGACCAATCAAGTGTGACAGTGGAAACGTGTGTATGAAACCGGAGGAGATTATGGAGCTACTTAATGAAAACTTTGCTTCAGTATTCACTACAAAAAAAGACCTTGGCGATTGTAGGGATGACTTGCAGCAGACTGAAAAGCTTGAGCATATAGACGTGAAGAAAGAGGACATGCTGGAGCTTTTGGAAAGCATCATTAGATAAGACACTGCGACTGGACGAGGTGTACCCCAGGCTACTGTGGGAGGCGAGTGAGGAGATTGCTGTGCCTCTGGCAATGATCTTTGCATCATCAATGGGGACTGGAGAGGTTCTGGAGGATTGGAGGGTTGCAGATGTTGTTCCTTTATTCAAGAAAGAGAGTAGAGATAGTCCAGGAAATAATAGACCAGTGAGTCTTACTTCAGTAGTTGGTAAGTTGATGGAGAAGATCCTGAGAGGCAGGATTTATGAACAATTGGAGAGGTATAATATGATTAGAAATAGTCAGCATGGCTTTGTCAAAGGCAGGTTGTGCCTTACGAGTCTGATTGAATTTTTTGAGGATGTGACTAAACATTGATGGAAGTAGAGCAGTAGATGTAGTGTATATGGATTTCAGCAAGGCATTTGATAAGGCACCCCATGCGAGTCTTATTGAGAGGCATGGGATCCAAGTGAAACCTACTTTGTGGATCCAGAACTGGCTTGTACACAGAAGGCAAAGAGTGGTTGTAAATGGGTCATATTCTGCATGGAGGTCAGTGACCAGTGGTGTGCCTCAGGGATCTGTTCTGGGACCCTTACTGTTCGTTATTTTTATAAATGATCTGGATGAGGAAGTGGAGGGATGGGTTAGTAAACTTGCTGATGACACAAAAGTTGGGTGTGTTGTGGATAGTGTGGAGGACTATCAGAGGTTACAGCGGGACATCGATAGGATGCAAAACTGGGCTGAGAAGTGGCAGATGGAGTTCAACCCAGATAAGTGTGAGGTGGTTCATTTTGGTAGGTCAAATATGATGGAGAATAGAATATTAATGGTAAGATTCTTGGCAGTGTGGAAGATCAGAGGGATCTTGGGGTCCAAGTCCATAGGACACTCAAAGCTGCTGCACAGGTTGACTCTGTGGTTAAGAAGGCATACGGTGTATTGGCCTTCATCAATGGTGGGATTAAATTCAAGAGCTGAGAGGTAACGTTACAGCTATATAGGACTCTGGTCAGATCCCACTTGGAGTACTGTGCTCAGTTCTGGTCACCTCACTACAGGAAGGATGTGGAAACTACAGAAAGGGTGCAGAGGAGATTTACAAGGATGTTGCCTGGATTGGGAAGCATGCCTTATGAAAATAGGTTGAGTGAACTTGGCCTTTTCTCCTTGGAGCGACAGAGGATGAGGTGACCTGACAGAGGAGTATAAGATGATGAAAGGTGTTGATCGTGTGGATTGTCAGAGGCTTTTTCTCAGGGCTGAAATGGCTAGCACGTGAGGGCACAGTTTTAAAATGCTTGTAGGTACAGAGGAGATGTCAGGGATAAGTTTTTTATGCAGAGAGTGGTGAGTGTGTGGAATGGTCTGCAGGCAACGGTGGTGGAGGCGGATACAATAGGATGTTTTAAGAGGCTTCTGGATGGGTACACAGAGCTTAGAAAAATAGAGGGCTTTAGGTAACCCTAGGTAACTTCTAAAGAAAGTACATGTTCGGCACAGCATTGTGGGCTGAAGGGCCTGTATTGTGCTGTAGGTTTTCTATCATTCTATGTTTCTAACTATAATAGAATCAATGGAAGTCTGCACCAACTTGGGCGTTCAACCAGTGAGCAAATATCGAGAACATGAGATGAAGAGTCCTTGAAAATGAGTCCATAGCTAGTGGGAACATTTCAATGATGGGGCTAGCGAAGTTGAGTGAGGTTATCCACTTTGGTTCAAGAGCTTGATGGCTGAGAGTTAATAACTGTTCCTGAACCTAGTGGTGTGAGTCCTGAGACACTGGTATCTTCTTCCTGATGGCAGCAGCGAGAAGATTGAATGTGTTGAGTGGTGGGGGTCCCCGATGATGGATGCTGGTTTCCTGTAACAGATTTTCGTGTAGATGTATTCAGTGGTGGGGAGGGCTTTACCCATGATGGCCCTGGGCTGAATTCAATACTTTTGTTGGATTTTCCATTCAAGGGCATTAGTGTTTTCATACCAGGCTGTGATGCAGCCAATCGATACACTCTCCACTAAACATCTTTAGGAAGTTGTCGAAGTTTCGATGTCATGCTGAATCTTCGCAACTCCTAAGGAAGCAGATGCGCTGCCATGCTTCCTTCATAATTGCACTTCTGTGTTGGGCTCAGGATAGGTCCTTTTGAAATAATAATACTGAGGAATTTAAAGTTGCTGATCCTCCAATGAGGACTGGATCATGGACCTCTGTTTTTCTCCTCCTGAGGTCAATAATCAGTTCCTTGGATTTGCTGACATTAAGTGAGAGGTTGTTGTTGATCTCTCAGCCCTGCTTGTGTCAAGACAAAATAATGATAATTCAAAAGTTCTAAGCTCAGAGTTCAGAGTAAATTTATTATCAGTGTGTGTATATATATATATGTCACCATGTACTACTCTGAGATTAATTTTCTCACAGAAAGTACAAAGAAACTCAATAAAATCAAAGAAAAAACACACACAAGATGGACAAACAACCAATGTGCTGAAGACAATAAACTGTACAAATGCAAAAAGATTAAAATAATGAAGATCAAGAACATGAGATGAAAAGTCCTTGAAAGTGCGTCCATAGGCTGTGGAAACACGAGGAAATCTGCGGATGCTAGAAATTCAAGCAACACACACAAAATGCTGGTGGAACGCAGCAGGCTAGGCAGCGTCTATAGGAAGAAGTACAGTAGATGTATTGGGCCGAGACCCTTCATCCTGCCGAAGGGTCTCGGCCCGAAATGTTGACTATAGGCTATGGGAACAGTTCAGCACTGGAGTGAGCGAAGTTATCCACTCTGGTTCAAAGAGGAGTGCAAAACTAATGATCAAAACTAGCCTACTAAGATTAAATAAAAGAGTCATATATGAGATGATGTAGGTTACCGTGAGGCACAGAGAATGAAAGGCAATTTTTCTCCTATGTTGGTGTATCCAGAGATACCGGCCACGTGACAGATGCACTGCCACCTGGCTGGTCGGAGGACACACCACATGCCAATCAACATTTGGTCCTTCCCAACTAATCAATGCACACCTAAATTATTGGTCACCTTAATTGGATTGTCTCACCCAGCCCCATGCTCTAAAAGGTGAGACATGTGCCTAGCTTTGTCTCTCTGACAGACCACCTCATTGAAGGTAAGTGCGTTGATTTATGTTTGGGAAGGTTTATCATTGGTCCTGGTAAGGGAGCCACAGCTGTCCAAGGTCAAGGGGGATAGCTGTCATAATGCTTTTCCCTTGTTCTTTGTATGTGTAACTGTACCCTGTCCCCACGCCTCTTTCTGTGTATTGTACAGCCGACCCGACCTTCCCCACACGTGTTAACCCTAAATGTGTTTTTGTTAGAATATTGTAGTTGCTTGTGTTTACTTCCCCTTGTAAATAAATTCCTTATTATTAAAACTGTGTGTGTCCAGGCCTCTACTGTTGAGACTCAAAAAACCAGTTATTTTCCATCACAATAGTTGGGCACTGTAGAACACACATATGTCATGGTGTGAATCTGACTCTGTGCATTAGATAAGAGAGAAGCATGCAGATCCTGTCAGTACTGTCTGCTCTATACTCTTGCTATGTCTCAGTGTCAACTTCTGTAAACATACAGGATTTACAGTGATTAAAAAAACATTGCAGATCTCTTGCATCTTTAACAGTGAAAGAGTCTAGGACCAGAGGGCACAGCCTCAGAATAGGAGGGTGTCCCTTTAGAAAGAAGATGAAGAGGAATTTCTTTAGCAGAGAATGATCCCAGAGATGAATGGATTAAAATATAGGGAACAAATTCACCGCGGTTTAGAACTTAGAACATCAAATATAGCGGCATAGTACAGGCACTTTTGTCCACAATGTTGTGCTGATCTTCTAACCTACTCTGAGATCAATCTAGCCCTTCTCTTCTACGTAGCCCTTAACTTTTCTATCATCCATGTACCTATCTAAGATTTTCTTAAGTACCCCTTCTGTATCTGCCTCTACCATCATCCTGACAGTGCATTCCATGCACCCACCACTCTCTGTAAAAATATTACCTCTGACTTTCCTCTATACTTCCTTCCAACTGCCTTAACATTAAGACTCCTTGTATTAGCCATAAGGTACTTTCGGGATGAAGAGGGATCTCTTTGAAATGTATTGAATAATTGAAAGGCCTGGATGTGGAGAAGACCTTTCCAAAAGTGGGGTAGTCTCAGCCTCAGAACAGAAGGATAGAGATGAGGATGAATCTTTCAGCCAGAAGGTGGTGAATCCATGGAATTCATTAAATCAGAAAAGGAAGTCTAAGTCTTTTATTAGAGTTCATCAGCTGTTGGAAAGTCTGTGCTGCATTTTTCAGCCCTAATGGCATGCGCAGAAACTCGAAGCGGCCAAATTAGATTATCACAGCTGTTTTGGAAATGCCCTCTAAGCACACAAACACTTGATAGTAGCCCCTAACTAAATCAACTTTGGAAAAAATTAACCTATCGGCTAAACGTGCTGAAAAGTCTTGGCTGTGTGGGACCGGGTAACGATCGGGGGCAGTGGCCTCGTTAAGACTCATCACCATCGCAGCTCTGGAACTGTTGAACGATGCTACCTCGTAGTAAAATTTGACGCCATCAGTGGAGACCAGTCAGGCACTTGATTTAGGCATTGTCTCCCAACAAATAAAGAAATAGATGCCTGCTTTCAGACTCTCTCATCTACCATGGCCCAATGGTAACTGTCCCAGAAAGCTTGGGATGTGGGAGGAAACCCGAGCGCCTAGGGGGCATCCACATGGTGACAAGGAGAACATGCAAACTCTACATAGACAGCAGCCAACGTCAAGATTGAACGCAGATTACTGGAGCTTCCTGCCAGTACTGAGTGGTTCCCATAACTGTACAGCAATTGCTTGAGTCCTCAAGTCCCACACCACCAGGTTCAGGAACAGTTATCACACCTCAACCATCAAGCTCTTGAAACAGAAGAGATAGCTTCACTCAACTCAATTTCTCCATCACTGAACTGTTCCCACAACCTATGGACTCACTTTCAAGGACTTTTCATCTCATGTTCTCAATATTTATTGCTTATTTATTAGTATTATTATTTCTTTCTTTAATATTTGTACACTCTTTGTCTTTTGCATACTGGTTGAATGCCCAAGTTGATGTGGTCTTTCATTGATTCTATTATGGATTTATTGAGTATTCCTGCAAGAAAATGAATCTCAGGATTGTATATGGTGACATTAATGCACTTTGATAACAAATTTACTTTGAACTTTCTTATTTTCCTTTTTCTTTCTTTTCTCTCTCTTTGTCTCTCTTCATCATTATTTTTCCTCCTCTCCCTTTCTCTTCCTCTATCTCTATTTTTCTCATTACTTATTTTTTTCCTTCTCTGCCTCTCTTTTCCTTACTTTCCCCTGCCTCTGGGCCAGACAGTGAGGAATGAGCCAATGTTTGGGGCTGATTTAAGCGCTGGGCTTGATTGAACAGATCAGCGCCACAGGGCCAATGGTCAACTTACTACTCTGCAAGGTTTACTCATCTCTGCGCTGAACTGAGGCTGTGGCCTGCGACTAACGGGCACTTGAATCAGCCTGAAGTGGCTCTGTGGCTGTGGACTCACGTGAACTTCATTTCTGAATGCCATTTGCTTACTTTTATTGCTTGTACGATTTGTTCTTTTTTTACACATCGGGTGTTTGATGGTCTTTTTTAATGGGTTCAGTTGGGTTTTATTTTTGTAGCTGTCTGGAAGAAGATAAATGTTAAGGTTGTATATAGTATACATACTTTGATGATAAATGTACCGTGAAGTTTGTCTCTCCCCTGCCTCTTCTTACTACTTATTTTTCTTTCTACTCTCTTTCTCTGCCTTCATCTTTCTTTTCTCATTCTTTCTTTCTCCTTTCTTTCTCTGCTTTCTTCTTTTCCTTTGTTCCTCCATTTTCCTTTCTCACCCCTTTTATTTATTTTTTCTCTCTTCTTCATTCTTTCCCCACTGCAGGATTTTGATTCCTAAATCCTCAAAAGTGGGCCAAGAAGCCAATGATCAAAGCCCTGTCAGTTCACACCATCGGTGAAACTCAGGTGGGTCAGTTCTTTTACAGTTTCACTGGACTGGGGAATCCTGTCTGTGCTATTTTAACACAGTCATTGACCAATTCAACTAAAAGTCAAGTCAAGTCACTTTTATTGTCATTTTGACTATAACTGCTGGTACAGTACATAGTAAAAATGAGACAACGTTTTTCAGGACCATGGTGTTACATGACACAGTACAAAAACTAGACTGAGCTATGTTAAATAATAACACAGAGAAAGCTACACTAGACTACAGACCTACCCAGGACTGCATAAAGTGCACAAAACAGTGCAGGCATTACAATAAATAATAAACAAGACAATAGGGCAAGGTGTCAGGTTATAATAGGACAAGGTTAATGATGCTGTTTCAGTTTACACAAAAGGATCTGACACAAATATGCTAGTCAGTGAATTATTGAATGCATTTAACTCTCAGTGAGACCACTTTGGTAATTTGACAATCGTGCACAGATTATTACTGGTAACTCCTCATCAGCATGCATGACCCAGGCACCTGCTGCAGTGTTGAGACAATTATTCCCCTCATCCGTTCAAGGCCACAAACTTCCTTGGGTAGCAAACTAGCCATATAATACAAGATATGAATCCTGCCACTCCCCGTAAAGAGTTTGTACATTCTCCCTGTGACCACATGGGTTTCCTCCAAATACTCTGGTTTCCTCCCAAAGTCCAAAGATGTACCAGTAGGTAGGTTAATTGGATGTTGCAAAACTGTCCCACAATTAGGCTAGTGAAGGGTAATGTAGTTGGTGAAAATGTACATAATTAACAATCTCCGACATTGAGTTGGGTTTTCACTTCAAGAGACTGGTCTGACGTGATACAATTATGTAAAGAGTCTTTAGTGTACTTTGTGTTGTTCAGTTTTTTTGATGTTCAATAAAAGAGATGCTGCAGCTATTCTGAAACATAAAACATCTCTGCCGTTTCATTAGTGAAAACTGACTGTAGTGTTCTCATTCATGTGTAAGAACTCTGAACTAAACACCTAGTTAAACTGTAGTCAATGAAGCAGGATCCCAGTAAGATTAACTGTTTACTGTTCACTCTTCCACATTAACGTATGGTGAAAACTGTTGACAAAACAATACAAAATATATACAGTATTTGTTTCCTTCTTGGCATTGCATTTACATCATAAATACTTGCAAAAGTAAAACTACAACAAACTATATTACATTAAAGTACAACATACAGTCAGAATCTACCTACACTATCAACTGGCTTTAAATACACTTCAACACAAACTATCCAGCAGTGCTTTCAATAACAAAGAAAATAAACATTATCAACCGTCATTACTTTTAACAGAATCAGCGTTAACGTTTTTACTTCTACGTATGGATTATCTTATGAACTTACGGCATTGCTTTTATGATGTTTCTTAGTGCGTAGAAAGAAAACTTTTCTTACGCTGATCCTGCACACATAAGCCCCCTCCTTTCCATTTCTCCAAACGGGTATTTTCCCACAAGACGCGGCGAAACCAGGTGTGACGTCATCGCATGCCGCGATATATCACAGACAACGAATTTACTTTCAACAACCTTAACTTTAACTATAAAATAATTACAAACAATTACTAAAGCGAAAATGTAATAAAGCTAAACAAATGTCTTAAGGGCAACACACTGACACTGGTGACCTCAATGCTCTAGGATGATTCTCGAGCTTTTGGACATGTTGGCCAATGCAGTCACTTTAAAGCTGTCGGAGTTTTGGGAGCAAACTGCCATTGCTTGGTTCGTACAAGCTGAGGCTCAATTTATGCTTTGGGAAATCTCCGCCAACAACATCAAATTTTACTGTGTGGTAGAGTCATTCAGCAGTTCCACAGCTGCGAGAGTGGTGAATCTGACTGAACACCCGCCTGAACACAATAAATACTGATTGCTGAAAACTCACCTTTCAGACTTCTGGAGTCTAAGTGTGCCAAACAGTTGTTCTCCTTGCCCATCTGCGGTGATGGTAAGCCGTTGGAGCTAGTGGACCACATGCTGTCACTCCTGGGAAATCATCATCCTTGTCTTATTTTTCAAGAGTTCTTCATGCCGCAAATGACTAATCAAGTTCACATAGCCCTCACTAATGCACCCGTGAAGGACTATAGGGAGCTAGCTAAAATGGCTGATAGTCTACACTCAACTGGGCAGAGATGTATCATTCCTCCTCCTTTCTCTACTTCAATAACCCCGTCAGCAAAGCCGCCAACATAAGGATGTCCATGGCTGTGAAACAGATGATGCCAGGCCTGTGTTTCTACCAGGCTCACTTTGGTATGAACGCTAGGAAGTGCTGACTGTCTTGCAACTTTGACTGTGCCAGAGCACCGGGACAGCAGAGGTCTGTGAACACCGTGGGTTCCAACTGCCAGGACCACCTACCATCTACCATCTACATTAAAGATACCCTTTCAGGGTAACGTTTCCTGGGTGACACGGGTTCTCAAGTGAGCGTGCTGCCAGCATCACCTATTGTTGGGAAGGCAAAGGGTGACAATGGAGGCCGCCAATGGCAGCAGGATCCAGACCTACAGGACACAATGGGTGGCAATCTGTTTCAGTGGGTGATGTTACACCTGGGACTTAGTCCTAACTAAAGCAGCTAGACCTCTGCTAAGTGGAGAGTTCCTGTGTGGCCAATGACTGTTGGCTGATCTTAAGAACTGCCAGCTTGTGGATGTCAAGGACTTTCAGTCGTTACCCTGCTCCTCCAGAAGTTCCCCACGACGACTCAGTCCAGCACCGTATTTGAGTTTACTCGATTGCTGGGTGAAATCCCAAACCCGACCAACCCCACATTTTCCACCGCAGTAACAAAACATTGGGTCAAGCACCACATTCCCACAACTGGCCTGCCAGTCCATGCCCGTGGGCATAGACTGGACCCAGAAAAGCTGACAACTACGAAGGCTAGGTTTGCCGACGTGGAAAGACTTGGCATTGTACATCAGTGGGATAGCCCCTGGTCTTTGCCTCTCCATAGGGTCCCTGGCTGCCACACATGTGGTGATTACCAATGCTTTAACAAGGTCACCACCCCTGAGTGGTACCGGTTCCACACGTCCAAGACTTTTCAGCATGTTTGGCCAAAGTTGCTTTAGTTAGGAACTACCATTAGGTACTTGTATGCTTAGAGGACATTTCCAAAACAACTGTGATAGCCCCATTTGACCTCTTAGAGTTCCTGCACATGCCATTTGGTCCAAAAAATGCAGCACAGGCTTTCCAGTGGCTGATGGACTCTGTAATAAAAGACTTGGGTTTTCTTTTTGTTTACCTGGACAACATACTTGTCGCCAGTGCTTCAAAATCTGCACGTGTCTCATCTCCGCATGCTTTTCCAGCGCTAAAACCGACACAGCTTGATTATTAACCTGCTAAATACCAGTTTGGTCTGTCAGCCATTAACTTTCTTGGCCATCACATCTCCGCAGAAGGTTTGAAACCCCTCCCATCAAAGGTAGCCACTATCATGGATTTCCCACTACTAAAAAACTAGAGGAATTTTTAGGTATGGTGAATTATCTGTCAACATTTCTTTCATGAACATGCTCCCCTGTACAGTGCGCTTAAAGGTAATACCCCCAATGCCCCAAGCCGCACAGCAACCCCCAGTTTAGTCCTAGCCTAATTATGGGACAGTTTACAATTACTAACCTACAATAACCTCCTGACTAGTACATCTTTGGACTGTGGGAGGAAATCAATGGGAGAAGATACAAACTCCTTGCGGACAGTGGCAGGAATTGAATTTGGGTCGCTGGTCCTGTAAGACATTGTGCTAACGGCCCTGCTGCTGATCCACCCCAGTGTTTCAATTCCTCTAACAGCTCATCAGGCGTAACCTGTTTCTGAACCCATGATAATGGATGCTTTTCAATTTTTAATATGACCAAAAGCTGAAGGCATCACAATCCATTAAAAGAAACAGAAAGTAGAGATCACGTCTCAGTGCGGACTGCTTTTCAGTGCTCGGAAGAATTTGTGTTAAAAGCCAAGATGAGTTTCTTTCCTGCTGCGTCTGATGACCGAGGCTGATAGTTGGAAGATTCACTTAATCCTCACAGAAACTCCTCTCAAGCAGTGGTGGGAATTGAACTCTGAGTACTGGCACTGTAAAGCATTATGCTAACTGTTATGGTACTGTACCACGCTGCTATGTTACTGTGACACCCTTTCCCACTGAGAGGGTGAAATTTTTTCTCTTCACCATCTGTTACAAGCTAATTAGCACATTAACACTTTGTGTTAACAGCTTTAATAACATAGCTCTTTGATTCTGCTGAAATGTCTGCAGTCTTGCATTTTAACACACTTTGAAGCTCCAACCTTGAACTGCTTCCTCGGATTGGACAAAGCTGAAGCAGAAAGCGCCCCTGGAACCTGAGATGCACCGCTGGCAGATGTGGTGGCGGCAGCTTCCATCCTGGAAGAGGGAATGGGATATGTGCGCGATGATGAAAAACGCGCAGGGCTGGAGTCGGTGAGCTGGTGAGTGGATGTGCACGGTCAGGGAGGGCAGAAACCCTGGTGGTTCAAGGTTATGGCAGAGATGTTTAATAATAATGAAGCCAAGGAAGGATTTAGAAAGATGAGAACTTAAAAAAGGAATTAGTGCAAAGTCTGTAGAACACAGGAGATTCTGCAGTTGCTAGAACTGTACTTCAGAACCAGAATCATAATCAGGCTTATTATCACTGGCATACAGTACCAGTACTGTGCAAAAGTCTTAGGTCTATATATATATATAGAGCTAGGGTGCCTAAGACTTTTGCAGAGTACTGTATTTGTCAACATGGAGTGGAGAGTGAGTTTGTAGATCTGGTGGGAGAAAAGGATGTTTGGAATGGTGAGGGCGAAGTGCTGTGGGAGGGGTGTGGGACAGGTGGCAGAGAAGGAGAGCTGGGGCAGGTGGGAGAGGGGTGGTGCAAGAACAGACACAACTGGCCCTGAGACACCAGGCAAGGTCATTTGGTTCCAAACAATTGGTTTATTGATCCTTATAGAATGTCTCTCTGGAGCTTCCTGCTTCCTTCCCTCTCCCTCCCCCTCTTCCCAGCTATGTTTCTTTTCTCCCTGCCTCCTTCCCACTCTCAGTCCACATTAGAGACCCATACTAGAATCAGGTTTATCGTCACTCACATGCCTCAGGAAGTTAGTTTCTTTGTGACAGCAACACAGTGTAATACATAAGATTACTACATTACCAGTCTTGGACCTCCTAGCTATATATATGTGCCTGAGAATTTTACACAGTACTGTACATTGAAACATACAGTGAGATGCATTGTTTTGCATTAGTAACCAGCACACCCAAGGATTTGCTGAGGGCAGCCCACAAGCGTCTCCACACATTCAGGGTGTCACGGTAGATTAGTGGTTAGCAAGACACTATTACAGCTCTGAGCGTTGCACTGACCAATACACTACCATGCCACCTGCTTCCATTCACAGTTAAAAGTGTTTAGTGTGGCACTATTACAGACCAGGGCTTTCCAGAGTTTAGAGTTCAATTCCACGTTGTCCGTAAGGAGTTTATATGTTCTCCCGTGATGGTATGGGTTTCCCCTGGTGCTCTGGTTTCCTCCCACAGTCCAAAGACATATGGGCTAGCATGTTAATCGGTCATTGTAAATTGTCCTGTGATCTGGCTAGATGTGCTCCTGGTCGGGGCGATTCATTGGGCCGGGAGGGCCTGCTCTGCATTGTATCTCTGAATAATTGAATAAATAAATTCCAGCCCCAACACTGCCTGCCACAACGTTCGGCAGAACCACACAAGCAACAGCAGTAACAACAAAGCAAGCTCCTTTCCAACCGCCCACCTACCAGTGTATGTGGTCCGGAGGTCACGTCAAAGCTTTTAGGCTCTTATTCTGCTCCACCTGTGAAGATGAGGGGAGATTCCATCATTGTTACAACACTGAAGTGTCAGAGGGAAGGGTAAACTGGTCAGAATCCAGCAATCACTCAAGACCACAGGAGTCGGTCCGAGTACACAGGAGCAGGTGATGCTAATGGGAGAAACAGCTGTTCAGTCTCCTTGAACAGGAGAAAGACTCAGGCCTGGATGGAGTTGGGACTGGTGACGAGGCCCCAAATCTCTCGGTGGTACATAATCGAATCACGGGCAATCTGTTTCTTTCAGTTCGTTTCTCTTCTGTCTGCACTTGTCCTCGGTCAGAACGATTGATGGCTCCAGTAGACGGCATGCTGCTTTTTTTTGAAGATTAGCTTTATTCATTACATGTACATCGAAATGTGTGACAATAATGGACCGATTCACCAATAATAAATCAATTGACTAATCTATCCTTCTTATTTGTATACAAGCTCATCTAAAACTGTGCTGCCCTGACCCTGACTTGTAAAAAGATAAAGATTAGCTTTATTTGTCACAGGGAAATGGGCCGTTTGCATCAGCGGGTGACCCAGTCTGAAGATGAGCTGGGGGCAGCCCACAAATGTTGCCACTCTTTCCGTGTCAACATAGCATGCCACAACTGACTAACCTGTAATGTGGAATGAAGCCAGTGCACCCGGAGGAAATGGAGGGAACGTATAAACTCCTTACAGACAACATGGGAATTGAACACTGATCGCTGGCGCTGTAACACCAACTGCTATGCTACCGTGCGGCCAGTACATCCATAATCAGTCAGCTCTATCAGGAGAAAAATTCATCGGAACAGGAGCTGACTGTTCGGGCTCTAGGATGCTCTCTGCTGTTCCATCAAGCCAAGTCTGATCCATCACATCGGCCCTGACTCCAAAGCTGCCTCATAGAAGCAGTGGCCCAGAATCAATGCTGACCTCTGGCGCTGTCTGTGTGGAGTATGCATGCCTTTCACTGTGACTGCCAGGGTTTCCCCGGGCCTTCCGGTTTCCCCCCCATGTTCCTATGGCGTACTGATTGGTCGGTTAACTGGACGCTGTAAATTGCTTCTAGTGTGTTGGTGTGTGGTAGAATCTGGGAGGAGTTGATGGAAGTGTGGAGAGGATATGTTACGGGTAAAATTAGTGGAGAATGGAATTTTACTGTGGGCTGGCATAGAGTCGATGGGTCAAATAGACTCCTTCGCTGCTATAGTGAAATCAGGAAATGTAGAACCCCATATTCGTAGATTCCCCTCTGGGAAGTAGAATGTATCAGGTTGCAAGACTCAGCCATGAGTAGTGAGGACTGGAAACAGTTCAGAAAATGTGTATCTCGGGTAGTTGATGTTTGGATTGAGCTGTTCTCTGATCTTAGCAATTTACCATACGAGGAGACATTATCAGTGCACTGTTAATTGTGACGTGTTCCAAATGCTTGGCCTTCATATCGCCATTACGGAAACACAGTTGTGTAGTTGGGAAAAAATCTAGTCGCTGATTGGTTTTGTGGCAAACTTTGTGCGATCTGGAATTTTGCCTGCATTGACTCATAAATAGGATTGAGGTTTACACGTTTTGTTTACCGTATTGCTCAGAGAAAACCATGTTTCTAGGAATTCCCTTGCATGCCATGGGTTGGTGAGGACTACACCCCACCCCACCCCATTCAGGGGGCACTGAAAATGTGCACACACCTTGGTAGCCCAGAGGGGCAATGTTACGGCGCAGACTCTTCTGGTCCTTTGAGGCACATTGCCCAGCATCACGGGACCATTTACAATGACCAAATAACCTACAAACCCGTGAGTCTTTATTGAGGCACCCGGAGGAAACCCACAAAGCCATGAGGAGAACATACAACACCTTACAGGCAGTGGCGGGAATTGAACACGGGTGGTCTGTACTGTAACCTGCTATACTAACCACCACACTGCCATGCCGTCCCATTTGAACGTGCACTTAATATCTAAATATCTGTCAATGTCTTGTACATACTGAGACAACAGGAAATCCTAAAGATTCAAAACTATTTAGATGAGGAAATTCCTTTTCATTTCAGTGCTGAAAAGCCATTTCCTTCTTTTGGGACATTAACTGACTCCACAATCAATAGACTCAATTGCAAGAACACTACAACTCAGTATTATTTATTTACTTTTTTAACTATTTGCACGACTTATCTTCTTTTGCACATTGGTTGTTCTGTCAGTCTTCGTTATGTATAGTTTTTCATAAATAAGAATATAAGAAAGAGGAGCAGGAGTCGGCTATCCGGCCCGTCAAGCTTGCTCCGCCATTCAATAAGATCATGGCTGATCTGACCATGGATTCTGTTGTGTTTCTTTGTTTTCCTGTAACTTCCCGTAAGAAAATGAATCTCAAGGTAGTATATGGTAACGTATATATACTTTAATAATAAAATTACTTTGAACTTTGATCCCTTGTTCTAGAGTCTGTATCCAGGGAAGCAGTGACCTGGTAAAGCCCTTCAAGAATTTTGCATGTTTCAATTAGATTACTTCTCAGAAGTAGAAAGTATGTTTAATATTACACGCTGGTGGAGGAACTCATCGCCCGGTACCATTCACATCGACAGTGATGAATGCGTTGAGAGGTTGGTCATGACTAGACTGAACTCTTGCCTCAGCAAGGACCTGGACCCATTGCAATTTGCCTATCGCTACAATAGGTCAATGGCAGACGCAATCTCAATGGCTGTCCACACGGATCTAGACCACCTGGACAACACAAACACCTATAGTATTGTCAGGATGCTGTTCATTGACTATAGCTCAGCATTTAATACCATCATTCCCACAATCCTGATTGAGAAGTTGCAGAATCTGGGCCTCTGTACCTCCCTCTGCAATTGGATCCTCGACTTCCTAACTGGAAGATCACAGTCTGTGCGGATTGGTGATAACATATCCTCTTTGCTGGTGGTCAACACTGGTGCACCTCAGGGGTGTGTGCTTAACCCACTGCTCTACTCTCTCTATACCTATGACTGTGTGTCTAGGCATAGCTCAAATACCATCTATAAATTTGCTGCTGATACAGTCATTGTTTGTAGAATCTCAGATGGTGACGAGTTGGTGTACAGGAGTGAGATATGCCAACTAGTGGAGTGGTGCCGCAGTAACAACCTGGCACTCAATGTTAGTAAGACGAAAGAGCTGATTGTGGACTTCAGGAAGGTTATCTTATTTTTTAACTGCATTGCATTTGTGGTTTCTAAATGACAATAAACTGAATCTGAATCTGAATATTTATATTTATTGTGCTTTCTTGTGCTGTACTGGATCCGTAGTAACAATTATTTTGTTCTCCTTTATATTTGTATGTAGGAAATGACATTAAATAATCTTGAACCTTGAGATACTTTATATTGCGGATTACTGTTCAGTTCATAACCCATTATTATTTCAGCATCATAGACTCATAATGCAATCTCCACTGACTTTATCTAATTTTCATCAGCTTTTAAATTAATTTCACTATTCTCTCCTGTTCCTCTACCAAGCTAATGAATTCCTGTGTGAGTCCGACAGGACATCAAAGTGAGATGACATTGGTGGGACACAGGGAACAGAGGCAGCCTGGCTGTTGGGAACGGATGATGCAGCCCACGCTCTCCAAGTGGATGGGAACAGATGGGCTGTTGTCCCCAGCTTTCGATGAGCCTACCAACCAATGAGACTGGCTACAGCCCCTTTGAAAGAACTTAGACGTGTGGCCAATTTGCTGGGTATGAATAGAGAAGACCTGGCATTGACAAGAAAATACCATTTTCAGTGTTGAAGGGAGCAGTAAGAAGCATCAGAATCAGACACGTAGATATGACAGCTGCTCTCTCTCTCTCTCTCACACACACACTCTCTCTTTATCTCTCTCCTGCTTTCCCTTTTCTTTCTATCTCTTACTATGCACTTGTCTCTCCATTCCTTTTTTCTCTCTTGCTCCGTCTCTTTCTTCTATTCTTTACCATGCTGTACCTTTTGCACTTGATCGTTGGGATAGTCAGAGGCTTTTTCCCCAGGGCTGAAATGGCTAACACGAGAGGACACAGTTTTAAGGTGCTTGGAAGTAGGTACAGAGGAGATGTCAGTTTTTTACGCAGAGAGTGGTGAGTGCATGGAATGGGCTGCCGGTGACGGTGGTGGAGGTGGGTACGATAGGGTCTGGATAGGTACATGGAGCTTAGAAAAGTAGAAGGCTGTACATAACCCTAGGTAATTTCTAAGGTGAGGACATGTTTGGCACAGCATTGTGGGCAAAGGGCCTGTATTGTGCTGTAGGTTTTCTATGTTTCTTTCTGTTTTTCTTTGTCTGTCCCTCTCTCTTTCACTGTCTTCTTTGTTGCTTTCTTTCGTTCTCCCACTCTCTTCCTCTGTTTCTTCTTTGTCCCTCTCTTTCTTTCTCTCTCTCCTCCGTCTTTTACATTATCTACCTTGATCCATCTTTCTCATTTTTTCTCTTTTTCTATTTTTTTTCTGCCTGCCCCCCTCTTTCACTCTTTGTTGATTTCTCTCTCCTCTGTGTCTCTGAGACACTTGTCTCTCTTCCTCTCTCCCTTCTCACTCTCTCTCTCGCTCTTACTTTCTCCCTCTCTCTCTGTCTCTCAGTCTTTTTCTCTCTCTGTCTCTGTCCCTCACTCTGTGTGTGTGTGTGTCTGTCTGTCTTTATCTCTCTGTCTGATTCTCTCTGAATCTCTGGGTCTCACTCTCTCTTCCTCTTTCTCTCTCTCTCTCTCTCCAGGACTGCACACTGCCATGTCTGGGCATGTTCATGACTTATTTATGAATGTGATATTTATCTTGCAGATTACCTTGCCCGTTGCCAAAAGCAGTGTTGCACGAGCAAGAGACTGTCCAATGGGGGAGTCATCATTCACACTGAGATTCAATGTCACTCCCAGCCCTGATATTTACCTTGGGATAAGAAAATTGTTCTGTGACTTTAGGCAGTTACCAGGATGAGAATGAAGATGAGGGGGAGGGGGAGGAGGAGAGGGAGAGAGGGAGAGGGAGCGAATGTTGGCATTCATTAGCTAGGGCAAAGGTGGCTTGATTCAACTTGATACCTCCCATCAGAGAGGAGGCCATGCAGCCAGGACCACCAGCCTCAGAAACAGTTACTCTCACCAAGAAGTAAGGGTGATCATTATGTCCACCCACAAACCCACCCCTCCATACCCCCCACCACCATTGCTTTATCATTTACTGTCAGCCACCTTACATTTAGTGTCTCGCGTCACTTCATGGACATACAATCTCCTCAAGTATGTATCAATCCCCTCTCCTCCAAATTTTACCACTCACCTACACACTGGGGCCAACTCACAGCAGCTAGTTCACCTACTGACCCGCATTTCTTTGGGATGTGGGAAGAAACCAGAGTTCACTGTTGGGAGGAAACTGTTGAATTACAGAGTAAAGTTGCTATTTTCCCCAAATTTAACCTTTCCAATGCTTCCGTATGTCTTTATATAGTCACCTACACTCAGTGGCCACTTTATTAGGTACATCTTGTTCATTCAAATATCTAATCAGCCAATCGTGTGACAGCAACTCAATGCATAAAAGCGTGCAGGTTCAGTTGTTGTTCAGACTGAACATTAGAATAGGGAAGAAATGTGACCTGTGGTATGACTGTTGGTGATTGTAAGGTGGCTGGCACTCAAACCACTCTGCACAGTGCCTAGTGTCACTTTATGGACAGACAATCAATCTATGTATGGCATCTATTTTATGTGTTTATATTTATTGTGCTTTTTATTATTTATTCTTTACTTTATGTGTTTTTGTGCTGCATTGGATCCGGAGAAACAATTTTTTTGTTCTCCTTTACACTTGTGTACTGGAAATGACATTAAACAATGTTACAGAAAGGATGTGGGCGCTTTAGAGAGGGTGCCAGAATCATCTGGATCGGAGAGCATGTTTTATGAGAATAGATTGAGTGAGCTAAAATTTTTCTCTTTGGACTGGAGGATAAAAGGTGACTCAATACAAGATGATAAGAGGCAGAGATCGAGTGGACAGTCAGAGACATTTACCCAGGGTGGAAATAAAAAAATGAGAGATAGAAAAAGAGAGGAAGATAGAGGACATAAGAGCAAGAGAGATACAGAGAAGAATCGTAGAAAGACAGAGGGAGAAAGAGCAAAGAGCACTGGCTTTGCAGGCAGTGCAGAGGAGGTTCACCAGTTTGATTCCAGAGATGAAGGGGTTAACCTATGAGGAGAGATTGACTTGCCTGGGACTATATTCTCTGGAGTTTAGAAGAGTGAGAGGGGATTGTATAGAAACATACAAAATTTTGAAAGGGATAGATAAGATAGAAGTAGGCAAGTTGTTTCCATTGGTAGATGAGGCTAGAACTAGGGGACATTGCCTCAAGATTCAGGGGAGAAGATTTAGGATGGAGATGAGGAGAAACTTTTTTTCCCAGAGAGTGGTGAATCTGTGGAATTCTCTGCCCAGGGAAGCAGTTGAGGCTTCTTCACTAAGTATACTTAAGAAACAGTTAGATAGATTTTTACATAGTAGGGGAATTAATGGTTATGGGGAGAAAAGACAGATAGATGGAGCTGAGTTTACAGACAGATCAGCCATGATCTTATTGAATGGCAGGGCAGGCTCCATGGGCCAGATGGCCTACTCCTGCTCTTATTTCTTATGTTCTTATGTTCAGGAGATCAAAGGACAGAGTACACATCCCTCTCCATATACATGGAGAGGTCGTGGAAAGTGTGGAAAAGCTAAAGTTTCTTGGAGTTACATTGTCAAAACAGCTGACATGGACTATCAACACCTCGCTGCTTGTAAAAAAAAGTCACAACAAAGACTCTTCTGCCTCAGAAAGCTGAAACAGGCCAAACTCCCGCAAAAGCTGTTGCTTAACTTCTACAGAAGCACAATTGAAACCATCCTGACCAACAGCGCCACCATGTGGTGTGCCAGCTGCACAGCCACTGAGTGACGAGACCTGCATCGCGTGGTGAAGGCGGCCCAGCGAATTGTCAGGATGGAGCTCCCAGGACTGGACACCATCTACTCCAGCAGACCCAGGAGGAAAGTAATCAGCAAAACCAGAGACACCACACACCCCAGCCACTCCCTGTTTGACCCGCTGCCGTCCAGCAAAAGGTTCAGGACACTAAAAACCAGAACAAATAGACTGAGAAACAGCTTTTACCCCAGAGCTGTGGCCTCAATCACACCACTCCCACAGAACAGTGACTGAAACTGTGAGCACAGACAAGGACTCAAATACTTGCACTAACGGCACTTTGTGCATTACTGTGATATTCTGGTGCTGCTGCAACTTATTTTCTGCTGCTTATCTATTTAATACTGTTTTTCTATTACTGTCTTGTTTTTATCTACCACTTTATTTAATTGCCTGAGAGGAAGCCAAACAGACGATAAAGATCATTCATTCATTCAAAAGCAACAGAGAAGAGAATGAAAGAGAGAGGGACGGGCAAAGAAACATCATACTGACCCTAGATGTTAATTGCTTATGAAGGGTGACCTCCTCACTGCACAGTTATGAGACTGCTTGCAGAGGTAGCTAGCGAGTCAAGTTTGTTTGTACACGAGCTTGGTGAGAAGGTTACACTTGTGGCGGCTTGTCCATGATTTCGGATACACTTTGAATGCTGTTTTAGGGTTGATTAAGTGGTTGTGTGTTTAAGTCCATGTTTAAACTCGTGTCAGGGAAAGTGATGAAGGTACTGTATTATGGACACTACAGGTATTAAGGTTTGGTGCGATTCAAGGAGATTATCCACATATAATGTTTGTGTTCTGAGCGGTGTGTAGTCCTGATGAACTGCTACTCAGGGTGCTGAGTTCTGTAAAAGGGTTGGGAAAGTTACACTGATTGAACGACATTTTGACCAGTCAGCTGGTAAGGATGTCATGCTAGTCCAGACTAGGAGTGATGTGCTTGGAGACCCTGGAGAGATGGGACCATGGGCAGGACATATTTTTAGAGAAAGGGGAAGGTAGCTGAGGGTGAAGACTTCAAAGACAAGCTGTTCTTGTTTCTGCAAAGTGAGGGGAAAGAGTTGTCTGACGTGAAAGGTCTAATGGGTCCTTCAGTGATTGATTTGAATTCTGAGCTTGTTTTGGCTGTTACATCACTGTTTGATAAATGCCAAAGCAGTTGTAGGCTAGGAGTGTTCCCTGGGGTCATGCCCAGCTCTGATGGGGAAGAAGAACATGAAGCTTGGGTGCAGCAGACATCTCAGCTACTCAATGAATGGAAGTGCTCAGATAATATTAAAAAAGGAGACTGGTAGAGAGTTTCAAGGATCTGACAGCTGATATAATGAGGTTCCTAAAGGCAGAAAACCCATCAGCCATGTCAGCTAATTACCTGGAAGCTCAGGGAGATGCTTTTGGCGTTGCAGAAAGTGCAGACAATCTTAGGATGAAGTTTAGGCGCGCGTTTCAGGAGGAAGGAGACAAACTGTCTGCCTACCTTTTCAGGTTAGAGAAACCGCTGCTTTGTTTGTGCCACAGAGGGGGCATTCGACTGTCTTGGAGAAACTGCTTGAGGATGGAGCAAGTTGTGAAGGATGCGCTGTCACAAGACGCGATTGCTCTACCTATTGGAATGACCTACCTGATGCACCCTCCTCCATCTTTTACCAAGTTACTCGGAGAAGTTAGGGAGGAGGAAAGCATGATTGAAAAGTGAGACGTATCCAAAAGGCGGGAAGTGCCTTCAGAGGTATTCTCTGACCCCTGATGCCAGAGAGAGAGAGAGAGAGAGAGAGCTTCTGAAGAATTAGGTGGAAAACCTTCGAACTGACCTGATTTGGTGGATCTCTGCTAATGCTTCAGCTAAACGTGCTACATCTCCTGGGAAACCCAACCCACCTGTAGGACTTCCGTCACAGAGGACTGCTGCTGAAAAGGGTCTCTTGACTAGGGAGGTGACTGTGCAGAAGATGGACATTTCAACCGAAACTGTCAGGGGCAGGAAAAAGAGTAAGTCCACGGTTAATCAAACGGAGGAGAAAAGATTTCCGAGGGACCCAGTTAAGGGTCAAGCTGGCGTCTTGGAGAGGATACGTTCCAATTGTTCCAATCAGTGCATCAAGGGAAATACTAAAGTGCAAAACACTATTCCTGAAGGTTTAGTGGGACCAAACTCTGATGCATCTAATGGATTAAAAGTATTTATGTTAGAGCCAGACTTGACACAGGTTCTCCAATTACTTTACTCTACAGATATTTTACAACTGGTATTTGACAATTTACCATTGATGCCACTCAGTGCCCTTGAGATCCGGGGCCTTAATACTAATGGTTACTTGTCATTGAAACTAGAGTGCTTAAAGCAGATGTTGGAGTAACTGAGACTATTGACATGCCAGTGTTGGTTTGCTTGGATCTGGTTGAAAAGGGTGAAGCTTTCATTCTTGTGGGAACGAATACTTCCAGAAGGCTCATGGGAGCATGCAAGGAGAGAAATGGAGAGAACTTTTTGAACACCTTGTCATTCACCCTGTGTTCAGAGAAGGTATATGTTCCTCCTAAGCAGGATCAGGAGCAGAAACGAGGAGCTATGTGGTACACCCCGTCTAAACCTGTCATGTTACGTCCTGGAAGAGTAGCTAGAGTGACAGGAACCTACAAATTTGCTGGAATGCCCAACGTCTTGGGCCAGCCAGCAAGGTGGATGCCCCTGATGGCCAGGAAGAAAATTCATGCTTACCTGCCGGAGTGCCAGTGGGTCCTGAACTGCAGAAACCTTCGGCCGTCTATGCAAACAGGATGGCCGTGGTCGTCAGGAAAACCTCAGAAAGAGATGTTACCCTTGGACCTAGGATGCCAATTGCCCCTCTGTTGCCTGTGACAATAGTGATTAGTTTTCCGGGGGAACCACGAGGGAAACAATCTCCTGGATCGAGGAAGTCAACATCAAAGACATTCAGCTTTGGTGATTCACCGATACCAGAGGAATGGAAAAGGAGATTAACTTTGAAGATGTTGGAATGCGAAAATGTCTTTTCTACTAATGAGTCTGACGTTCATTGCTCCAAGAGTACTTGCCACACTATTAGAGAGGCCTTGCCAGTTAACACCAGTGTTCGGCAGCCCCTGCTCAAGCTAGAGGAAGCTAAGTTCAGTTGTGGAGCAGTGGAACCTGTGCAAGTGATGGACTGGGGGAGGCATTGTCAAGTGGGCAGAAAAAGCCACAAGGAGAGGCTGGAGCTGGAGAAGCTGAAGATGAGATAAGGAGCTCACGGAGGTTCAGGAAACCCCTGGCTAGGCTGGCAGAGGGTGCTCCTGGAAAACAGAGTTATGTCCATTCCTTTCTGAAGGTGAATCTGTGGGATTCTCTGCCACAGGAAACAGTTGAGGCTGGTTCATTGGCTATATTTAAGAGGAAGTTAGATATGGCCCTTGTGGCTAAAGGGATTGGGGGTATGGAGAGAAAGTAAGTACAGGGTTCTGAGTTGGATGATCAGCCATGATCATACTGAATGGCGGTGCAGGCTCGAAGGGCCGAATGGCCTACTCCTGCACCTATTTTCCATGTTTCTATTCCCATGGTGGGATATGCTACTTGCATTTATAAATGGATTGAGGGTCCTGAAGTCATGAAATTAATTTGAATACTGTGTTATTAATAATGGTTTAATAATTTACAAAGTCATTAGGACATGATTATTTTTGGTGGGGGTAAGTGCCCAGGTTAGGATTTAAAGCATTTAAAGATCGCATGGATGAACTACAACAATTGTTTATCCCAGTCTGGCAAAAAAATAAACCAGGGAAGGTAGTGTACCCGTGGCTGACAAAGGAAATTAGGGATAGTATCAAGTTCAAAGAAGAAACATATAAATTAGCAAAAAAAAGCGGCACACCTGAGGACTGGGAGAAATTCAGAGACCAGCAGAGGAGGACAAAGGGCTTAATTAGGAAAGGGAAAAAAGATTATGAGAGAAAGCTGGCAGGGAACATAAAAACTGACTGTAAAAGCTTTTATAGATATGTGAAAAGAAAAAGATTGGTCAAGACAAATGTAGGTCCCTTACTGTCAGAAACAGGTGAATTGATCATAGGGAACAAGGACATGGTAGACCAATTGAATAACTACTTTGATTCTGTCTTCACTAAGGAGGACATAAATAATCTTCCGGAAATAGTAAGGGACCGAGGGTCTAGTGAGATGGAGGAACTGAGGGAAATACATGTTAGTAGGGAAGTGGTGTTAGGTAAATTGAAGGGATTAAAGGCAGATAAATCCCCAGGGCCAGATGGTCTGCATCCCAGAGTGCTTAAGGAAGTAGCCCAAGAAATAGTGGATGCATTAGTGATAATTTTTCAGAACTCCTTAGATTCTGGATTAGTTCCTGAGGATTGGAGGGTGGCTAATGTAACCCCACTTTTATAAAAGGAGGGAGAGAAAAACCAGGGAATTATAGACCGGTTAGTCTGACGTTGGTGGTGGGGAAAATGCTAGAGTCGGTTATCAAAGATGTGATAACAGCATATTTGGAAAGCGGTGAAATCATCGGACAAAGTCAGCATGGATTTGTGAAAGGAAAATCATGTCTGACGAATCTTATAGAATTTTTTGAAGACGTAACTAGTGGAGTGGATAAGGGAGAGCCAGTGGATGTGGTATATTTAGATTTTCAAAAGGCTTTTGACAAGGTCCCACACAGGAGATTAGTGTGCAAACTTAAAGCACACGGTATTGGGGGTATGGTATTGATGTGGATAGAGAATTGGTTGGCAGACAGGAAGCAAAGAGTGGGAGTAAACGGGACCTTTTCAGAATGGCAGGCAGAGACTAGTGGGGTACCGCAAGGCTCAGTGCTGGGACCCCAGTTGTTTACAATATATATTAATGATTTAGACGAGGGAATTAAATGCAGTATCTCCAAGTTTGCGGATGACACGAAGTTGGGTGGCGGTGTTAGCTGTGAGGAGGATGCTAAGAAGATGCAGGGTGACTTGGATAGGTTAGGTGAGTGGGCAAATTCATGGCAGATGCAATTTAATGTGGATAAATGTGAGGTTATCCACTTTGGTTGCAAGAACAGGAAAATAGATTATTATCTGAACGGTGGCCGATTAGGAAAAGGGGAGGTGCAACGAGACCTGGGTGTCATTGTACACCAGTCATTGAAGGTGGGCATGCAGGTACAGCAGGCGGTGAAAAAGGCAAATGGTATGTTGGCATTCATAGCAAAAGGATTTGAGTACAGGAGCAGGGAGGTTCTACTGCAGTTGTACAAGTTGTACAAGTTGCACCTAGAGTATTGTGTGCAGATTTGGTCCCCTAATCTGAGGAAAGTCATTCTTGCCATAGAGGGAGTACAAAGAAGGTTCACCAGATTGATTCCTGGGATGGCAGGACTTTCATATGAAGAAAGACTGGATTGTCTAGGCTTATACTCACTGGAATTTAGAAGATTGAGGGGGGATCTTATTGAAACGTATAAAATTCTAAAAGGATTGGACGGGCTAGATGCAGGAAGATTGTTTCCAGTGTTGGGGAAGTCCAGAATGAGGGATCACAGTTTAAGGATGAAGGAGAAGCCTTTTAGAACCGAGATGAGGAAAAACGTCTTCACACAGAGAGTGGTGAATCTGTGGAATTCTCTGCCACAGGAAACAGTTGAGGCCGGTTCATTGGCTATATTTAAGAGGAAGTTAGATATGGCCCTTGTGGCTAAAGGGATTGGGAGTATGGAGAGAAAGTAGGTATAGGGTTCTGAGTTGGATGATCAGCCATGATCACACTGAATGGCTGTGCAGGCTAGAAGGGCCAAATGGCCTACTCCTGCACCTATTTTCTATGTTTCTATGTTAGGATTTATACAGCTATGCTGTAAGTATTTCACTTCAGCAGCTTTCTGCAAAAGCAGTGTACCCTGCTGGTAGAATGCTTTGGTTGCGGCTAGAGATAAGATGTCACATTGTTTTACTTAGGATTGCCGTGTCAGCCAATCAGGTTGGTGGGATCAGGAGAAAGTTGCAGAGAAAGCGGGGTTGAGAGAGTTTTGTGATGAACCATTTCCTAGTTTTGGGTTCTTTTGGCAGGAGCTGCAGAACAGGACAGAAGGGAAACTACCACAGTATGCCAGAGGAAGGAGAGGTCCCGTTGCAAGAAGTCTTTTGTGCAGATGAATGGCTCCAAGGAGAGAGGACCAATACTCCTAAGGGAGAGCCAGATTGTTTGAGATTGACTTTGAGGGAAATTCGGAATGTGGCGTGTGCTTTCACACAGACCGTGGGCCCAGCGCGTGAGTAAAAGACAAAAGGTGACTCCAGTGTGAGCTCCAACACTCATGTGCGTAGTGGACAGGTTTAACTGTAATGTGCTCTCTTATTTTCTTTTTCTTTTGTCTTTCCTATTAACTGTTTGATAAAGCTGAAATTTTTATAATTTTACGCGGTGTATGATCTGTAATTTCTTGCCAATGGACAATTGTGTGTGGGCAGCATTTACACAGCATTTGCTCAGATTGGTGTTTCTTTAATCAGAACATCACAATGTTCCTGTTTGGTTGAACCCCAAATCGTACTGACTGTAGACGCTGTCACGAGACTGTTAGCGGAGCTAGCTATCGAGTCAGGTGTGAATACGGGCCCGGTGAGAGGGTTACACTGTGAAATCCATTGTTTGCACCATCGTTCTTGCGATGTGCTGGGGGGCAGCCCTCAGGTGCATCCATAATTCCAGCACCAACACAGCATGCCCACAACTCAGTAACCCAAACCTGTACATGTTTGGAATGTGAAGGAAACCACAGTACTTGGAGGAAACCCATTGCTATCAGAGGGAGGCCATGCAGACTCCTCACAGACTGCAGTGGGAATCGGACCCCAATCAATGATCTCTGCTCTGTAAAGTGATGGCGTTCGCAACCATGATACAGTTGACAGGTGAAGCGTGCCAGATATACGGAGAATCTGGGTAGGCTAGGTTTGAATCCCTTGGAGCAGGGAAGTCTGAGAAGGATCTGACAGAGACTTCCAAGACAATGAGGGGTGCAGATAACACAAATATTAAATTCACATTCATCTATTTATCACTTGTACTTCGAAACACGTAGTGAAATGTTTTCTTCCTCCGAACATTGTGTGCATGTTACATTGACACCAGAATGCATGGTGACACTTTGAGGGCTGCCCCCCCCCCCACACTCCCAGCACAACTTTGGTTTGTTAACGCAAGCAATGTATTTCACTGTACAATGTAGCATGCAAAAGTTTGGGCACCCCTGATCAAAATTTCTGTTACTGTGTCAAAATTTACTGCTAAGCAAGTAAAAGAGGACCTGATTTCCAAAAGGCATAAAGTTAAAGATGACACATTTCTTCAATATTTTAAGTAAGATTACTTTTTTATTTTCATCTTTTACAGTTTCAAAATGACAAAAAAGAAAAAGGGCCTGAAGCAAAAGTTTGGGCACCCTGCATGGTCAGTACTTAAGGCTGATTTATACTTGTGCGTCACATCTACGCCGTATGTGTCGCGTACCCTATGCTGTACCTTACGCAGTAGGGTGACGTGTATCTTTCCAGAAAAGTTATTCACATGTCGTGGTGACACAGACTGCAACAACTGTGATTGGTCCGCTTGGTAGCATCGCATTTCCTCCTACACATTTCCGGTTACTTCTTCTCCGCCATGTTTGTAGGATGTGCGTACACCGATACGAAATAGATAAACCAACTCATCAGATCTACCTGCTGACATGCGAAAATGTTTGAAATGCATTTACTCGTTCATGTCCCTCACGAAGAAACTCAACACGGTGGCATAGAAACACCACCGCCAACTAACGTTTTGGCGCACACCGGCACATGCTTGCTACAGCGTAGAGCAACACAGAAGTGAAAGTCAGGGCTGCAGCGTAGCGTGTACGCACAGGTATAAATCAGCCTTGAGTAGCACCCCCTTTGGCAAGTATCACAGCCTGTAAACGCTTTCTATAGCCAGCTAAGAGTCTTTCAATTCTTGTCTGGGGGATTTTCGCCCATTCTTCCTTGCGAAAGGCTTCTAGTTCTGTAAAATTCTTGGGCCATCTTGCATGCACTGCTCTTTTGAGGTCTATGCACAGATTTTCAATGATGTTTAAGTCGGGGGACTGTGAGGGCCATGGTAAAACCTTCAGCTTGCGCCTCTTGAGGTATCTATTGTTGATTTTGAGGTGTGTTTAGGATCATTATCCTGTTGTAGAAGCCACCCTCTTTTCATCTTCAGCTTTTTTACAGATGGTGTGATGTTTGCTTCCAGAGTTTACTGGTATTTAATTGAATTAATTCTTTCCTCTACCAGTGAAATGTTCCCCATGCCACTGGCTGCAATACAAGCCCAAAGCATGATTGATCCACCCCCGTGCTTAACAGTTGGAGAGGTGTTCTTTTCATGAAATTCTGCACCCTTTTTTCTCCAAACATACCTTTGCTCATTGCTGCCAAAAAGTTCTATTTTAACTTCATCAGTCCACAGGACTTGTTTCCAAAATGCATCAGGCTTGTTTGGATGTTCCTTTGCAAACTTCTGACGCTGAATTTTGTGGTGAGGATGCAGGAAAGGTTTTCTTCTGATGACTCTTCTATGAAGGTCATATTTGTGCAGGTGTCACTGCACAGTAGAGCAGTGCACCACCACTCCAGAGTCTGCTAAATCTTCCTGAAGGTCTTTTGCAGTCAAACGGGGGTTTTGATTTGTCTTTCTAGCAATCCTACGAGCAGTTCTCTTGGAAAGTTTTCTTGGTCTTCCAGACCTCAACTTGACCTCCACCATTCCTGTTAACTGCCATTTCTTAAATACATTATGAACTGAAGAAACGGCTACCTGAAAACACTTTGCTATCTTCTTATAACCTTCTCCTGCTTTGTGGGCATCATTTACTTTAATTTTCAGAGTGCCTGGCAGCTGCTTAGAGGAGCCCTTGGCTGCTGATTGTTGGGACAAGGTTTGAGGAGTTAGGGTATTTATAAAGCTTTGCAATTTGCATCACCCGGTCTTTCCTAATGATGACTGTGAACAAGCCATAGCCCTAACAAGCTAATTAAGCTCTGAGACTTTGGAAAAAGTTATCTGAGAGCTCAAATCTCTTGGGGTGCCCAAACTTTTGCATGGTGCTCCTCTCCTTTTTCTCACTCTAAAATTTTGCAAAGCAAAAATAATACACTAATCTTGCTTAAATTGTTGAAAAGTATGTTTCATCTTTAACTTTATGACTTCTGGAGACCAGTTCATCTTCTACTCACTTAACTATTCACAGTAACAGAAATTTTGACCAGGGTGCCTAAACTTTTGTATGCCATTGTATTTCAATGTACACATAATAAATCAATTTGAGTCTGAATCATTTTTGAGTTCTGAAGAACCTTTGGACAATATCATCTCCAGATGAAACAGGAGATCCTTTTTGCCTGTTTTGACTATTTTCAGGACCTGCCTATTGTTGGCAAAGTAGCATTTCTTGCCCCATCCTTAATTGCCCTTGAGAAAGTGGTGGTGACCTAATCCTACTGGTAAAGTCAAGTCAAGTCAAGCTTATTGTCAATTGGCTATTACACGTATACTATTAAACGAGACAATATTTCTCCAGACCAGGTCGTAAAACACAGTAGCACACATAATGCACATATAGCACAAAATCACTTAGGAAAGTAAGGATAACATCTACAAATGAATTACGCATAATTAAACAAAGTGAAGTGCATAAATTAAATATTGTAAGGTACAAAACAGATTAATCAGTGATACTTCAAATATGATGTGGCAGGGAGTTCAGAAGCCTAACGGCCTGAGGGAAGAAACTGTTTCCTATCCTGACCGTTCTTGTGTTTATCCAATGGAGTCTCCTACCTGATGGTAGAAAGTCAAAGAGGATGCTGGAAGGCTCGGTGGGGATTCCTGATAATATTAAGGTCCTGCATAAGCCGCGCTCCTGATAAATGTCCCTGAAGGATGGTAGGGAGAGCCTATGATCCCCTCACAGTCCTTTGTGGGAACTTCCAGTCCGATGCTCGGCTGCTCCCATACCAGATGGAGATGCAGCTTGTCAGGACGCTCTCAATGGTGATTCTGTAAAAGTGAGTTGGTGGGAAGAATTTTACTGATTTACATCCAGTGATTACTCTGAAACACTGGAGATCCACGGGTGACCTGACAGAGGTATGTGAAACCATGGGGAGCATAAAGAGGTTAAAAGCATGAAGGCACAGACTCTTTTTCCCATGTAGAGTTGCTAAAGCAAAAGGGCAGAGAATGAACAAGGTCATCAGTGGCAGCTTCTTCACACAAAGGGCATTTGGAACGAGCTACCAGAAACCGTGGCTGAAGTGGGCACGTTAGAGCATTTAAGAAGCTTTTTAGTTTATGGTGGCACAATAGCATGGCAGTTAGCGAAACACTATTACAGTGCCGGCGACCCAGGTTCAATTCCACCGCGATCTGTACGTACATCCGCTGGGTGCTCCCACCTGCCAGAGTATTCTGTTATTTGAATTGCAAAGACTCGACAGCAAGTTTCCACAGATGTACCATGGAGAGCTCTCTAACTGCATCACCGTCTGGTATGGAGGGGCCACTGTGCAGGGTGGGAAAAAGCTGCAGAGGGTTGTAAACTCAGCCAGCTCCTTCACGGGCACAGTGCTCCCCACCAATGAGGACATCCTCGAGAGGTGGCATCCACCATTAAGGACCTCATCACCCAGGGCACACTCTCTTCTAATCAGGGTACAGGAGCCTGAAGACACACACTTGGTGTTTCAGGAACAGCTTCTTCCCCTCCGCCATCAGATTTCTGAATGGACATTGAATACTAATTTTCTTCTCATCACTATTTTGTTCTCTTTTGCACTACTTATTTATTTTTATTGTAACATAGCAATTTTTTAATGTATTGCACTGTAAGCTGCTACAAGACAACAAATTTCATGACTTACGTCAATGATAATAAAGCTGATTCTGAACCTTAAAGTCTCTCGCTCCGAGAGGGTGGGGGAGAATTAAGTTTAGTCCATGGGGGGGGGGGGGAATAAGTTACAACTGCACCACACCGCCCCAGAAGCAGAACATGCCCCCACATTGGGAGCACGTGCAGAGGGAAGCTGGGCCCAGTGTCCAACACACTCTGCTGCAGCCAATCCTGCGCTGGGAGACTAGGCACTCACTGGTTTGATTGATGAGTCGAACAACACTCTCCCCAACCCCCCCCCCCCCCCCCCACCCAACTGCCACGGACACTCTGCTGGCTTTGCTCTGATGATTAATGTGTTAATTAGAGACCATCACAGGCTGTTCATTAACCCTGAAGCAATGATTTTTAGCCTCATGAATTATGCTGCTTTGCCCAGCTCCCGGGAGCATTGGTGCCAGTTGGAATTTGCATAGAGTCACCAGGAGAAGGGGACAAGGCGAGCAGCCTCATTTTACAGGCCGGTAAAGTGTTCTGAGGGAAAGCTGTTCCCCTCACTCACCTCTGCTGCAAATTCATTAAGCCTACCTGTTGTGTATTTAATATTTCAATAATATTGGAGACGTCTTGTTTGATTAAGCATTCTTGTTTGTTTAAATAATTCATTAGGGGTTATATGTATAAATACATGAATTGCATCAGTCATCATGTTACCACGTGATACACAAGCAACTCCAAGTTAGACTCAGATTTCAGATTTGTGTGTTTTCCTTCAAATTAGTTTAAATTACAAAATATAACTCTACCGATACCTCTTGTTTATTCACTCAGTAACTTGTTATTGCCCGTACGTGACTTTGTTTCACATGGGGAGCCAGATGCACAGCAACCATCGACAGGTCGGGATCAGGTGCCTGGGGGGGGTGGAGTGCATGATGACTGGGACCGTCCACCGCTGCAGCTTTCCTCGTCACTGTTCTTGTCATGTGACTTCATCTTCCGCCAGCTCCATCACTGAGTTCTTGGTAGGGCCTCTCCCTTGACCTTTCCACCATGGGTCATCCTACCGGGAGCTAAACTCCACATGACATCACTCTGGGAATCTCAGGAACCCTCAAACCTCTCCACCACATCAAACAGATGATCTTTGGAGAGGGGTAATATCTGTACCTGTTGTGCGATAGGCTAATTGAATAAATAGCCTATATTAAATATTGATAGTATTTTATCTGTAGGGTTCTCAGATTATTAACTGTGATGTTAACTGTCAACTGCTTAAATAAAATGGCTTCTCAGTAGAGTTATAATGAAATGGCTTCTCTGTGGGTAACTGATGAGGTAATGCTCTGTTTAGTTGGAATGTTTGGGTTATAATTGTTGATAACAGAGCAACTAACCAATGATAGCGATGTTATTTTATATGTATGTATGTGCGCGGGATTTTGGGGAGGAGAACAGAAGAGGAAGGATGTGCTGGAAGCGCTCTGGTCGGCCAGGCAGCGGGTCGAGGAGATCGGAGAAGATCGAATAGTGGACCAAAGGCTTTGATAATTGAGCCCCAACGGTTGTGCACTAATTGATTGAACTCTGATGTTTTGACGCCTTTTTCTTTTCTTTTTATATTGTATCGCTATTAATGACCTAGTTCTAGTAAGATTTATAAAGAGTAAACGTACATGGTGTGCGGTCTGATATTGTGTGTGCGAGTTTGTACCAGTGTGCATTACAGAGCATCCATGCATACAGGAGACACGATTTGGCAGGTGGACGGATTTTCCCCTAGACATACATAAGCCAATAGTCCTGGGCATTACATATCAATATTCCCATTACCAAGTAAAGAAGCTGCAACTCTATACTACTTTTCTCAATCATTTCACAATATCCCTCAGTGCCAGATAGCCAGTGAGGCGTACTCAGTATTGTCGGAAAAGTAACAACCAATGCACACCAGAGTAAAGAGTTAAAATAACCGTTGGAGGATCTCAATGGGGCAGGTAGCATCTGATAAAGCAGATGCCTGGTTGGCGTCACATGTTCTCAACCTGAGAGTATATTGACGGGCTGCATCACAGCTTGGTACGGAAACACCAATGTCCTTGAACAGAAAACCCTACAAAATGTCATGGATACGGCCAATTCCAAGATGTCCTCCCCACCACTGAGCACATCTCAACGAAATGTTGTTGCAGGAAAGCCACATCCATTATCAGGGACTCCCACCACCCACCCAGGACTTGGTCTCTTCTCGCTACTGCCATTAGGAAGAAGGTACAGGAACCTCAGGAGTCACACCAGCAGGATCAGGAACAGTTATTACCCCTCAACCATCAGGCTCTTGAACTCTTGAACTTCATGCAACTTAACTCATTCAACACTGAATTGTTCCCACAATCTATGGAATCACTTTCAATAAGTCTTCATCTCATGTTCTTGATATCGTTTGCTTATTTATTATTATTATTATTATTATTTCTTTTATTTTCTTTTTGTATTTGTTCAGTTTGGTGTCTTTTCACACTGGTTGTTCACCCTGCTTGTGCAGTCCTTCATTGATTCTATTATGCTTATTGGATTTATTGAGTATATCTGCAAGAAAATGAATGTCAGGATTGTCTATGTTGACATATACAGTACTGACACTGAGGCTGTCTACAAGAAGTGTCAGAGCCGTCTCTACTTCCTGAGGAGACTGAGGACCTGTAACATCTGCCGGATGATGCTGAAGATGTTCTACGAGTCTGTGGTGGCCAGTGCTATCATGTTTGCTGTTGTGTGCTGGGGCAGCAGGCTGAGGGTAGCAGACACCAACAGAATCAACAAACTCATTCATAAGGCCAGTGATGTTGTGGGGGTGGGAGTGGAACCGGACTCTCTGAAGGTGGTGTCTGAAAAGAGGATGCTGTCCAAGTTGCATGCCATCTTGGACAATGTCTCCCATCCACTCCATAATGTACTGGTTAGGCACAGGAGTACATTTAGCCAGAGACTCATTCCACTGAGATGTAACACTGAGTGTCATAGGAAGTAATTCCTGCCTGTGGCCATCAAACTTTACAACTCCTCCCTCGGAGTGTCAGACACCCTGAGCCAATAAGCTGGTTCTGGATTTATTTTCACTTGGCATGATTAACTTATTATTATTTAATTATTTATGGTTTTATATTGCTATATTTCTACACTATTCTTGGTTGGTGTGACTGTAACAAAACCCAGTTTCCCTCGGGATCAATAAAATATGTATGTCTGTCTGTTTGTCTGTACAAAGGTCTTAGGTATATAAAAGTCTTAGAATGTCTCTCTGGTGTTTTCTGCTCCCTCCCTTCTCCCTTCCCCTTTTCCCAACCATGATTCCTCTCTCCTTGCCCCCTTCCCACTCTTAGTCCACAACAGAGACCCATATCAGAATCAGGTTTATCATCACTCACATATGGAATGAATTTTTTTTTTTTGCGGCAGGGGTACTCTGCAATATATAAAATTACTACAGTACTCCCAAAAGTCTTAACTATATATATGTAGGACTACAGGTTTTTGGATCATTGGGATCTCTTCTGGGGGAGGTATGACCTGCTCAAAAGTGACGGGTTGCACCAGAACCCGAGGGGGACCAATATTCTCACGGGCAGGTTTATTTGAGCTGCTGGAGAGGATTTAAACTAATTTGGCAGGGGTGTGAGAACAGGAGTGAAGGGACTCAGGATAGGACAGATGGGAAAAAAGCAAAGCTAGCGTGCAGTCAGACCACCAGGAAGGGCAGGCAGATGATAAGACAAAATTGCAGCCAGCAGAGTAAGTATCTGCGTTAGGGATGCAGAATCAAAAAGGGTAGCAAATTCAGTACGCGAAGTGTTATAACTCAATGCACAGAGTATAAGAAATAAGATGGATGATCTTGTTCCACTATTACAGATTGCCAGGTATGGTGTTGTGGCCATCACGGAATCGTGGCTGAAGGATGGTTGTACTTGGGAGCTGAATGTCCAAGATTACACGTTGTATTGGAGGGATAGGAAGGTAGGCAGAGGGGGTGGTGTGGCTCTGCTGGTAAAGAATGACATCAAATCAGTAGAAAAGTATGGCATAGGATTGGAATATGTTGAATCCTTGCGTGTTGTTAAGAAACTGCAAGGGTAAAAGGACCCAGATTGCAGGGAGACTGGGAGGTGGACCACAGATTGCAAAGGGAAATAGAAAAGGCGAGTCAAAAGGGCAATGTTATGATAGTAATGGGAGATTTCAACTTGCAGGTCGATTGGGAAAATCAGGTAGATGACAGATCTCAAGAGAGTGAGTTTGTTGAACACCTAAAAGATGGCTTTTTAGAGCAGTTTGCTGTTGAGCCTACTAGGGGATCAGCTACACTGGATTGGGTGTTATATAATGGACCAGAGGTGATCAGGAAGCGTATGGTAAAAGAACCCTTAGGAACCAGTGATCACAATATGATTGAGTTCAACTTGACATTTGATAGGGAGAAAATAAAGTCTGACGTAGCAGTATTTCAGTGGAGTAAAAGAAATTACAGTGGTATGAGAGAGGAGTTGGCCAAAATAAATTGGAAGGAGATGCTGGCAGGGATGACAACAGAGCAGCGATGATGTGAGTTTCTAAGAAAACTGAGGAAGGTGCAGGATATTCGAAAAACAAAGAAGTATTCAAATGGCAAAATGGTACAACTGTGGCTGACAAGGGAAGTCAAAGCTAATGTAAAAGCAAAAGAGAAGGCATACAACAAAGCAAAAATTAACAGGAAGATAGGGGATTAGGAAGTTTTTAAAAACCTACAGAGAGCAACTAAAAGAATCATTAGGAGGGAAAAGATGAATTATGAAAGCAAACTAGCAAACAGTATCAAAGTGGAAAGTAAAAACATTTTCAAGTGTGTAACAAAATAAAAGAGAGATGGGAATGGATGCAGGACCACTAGAAAATGAGGCTGGAGAAATAATAACGGGACAAGGAGATGGCAGATGAACTAAGTGAGTATTTTGCATCAGCGTTCACTGTGGAAGACACTAGCAGTGTACCAGGTGTTGAAGGGTGTGAGGGAAGGGAAGTGGGTGCAGTTACTATTACATGGGAGAAGGTGCTCAAACAGCTGAAAGATCAAAAGGGACATAAGTCACCTGGACCAGATGACCTGCACCCTAGGGTCTGAAAGAGGTAGTGGTAGAGATCGTGGAGACATTAGTAATGATCTTTCAAGAATCATTGGACTCTGGCCTGGTGCCAGAGGACTGGAAAATTGCAAATGTACTCCACTCTTTAGGAAAGGAGGAAGGCAGCAGAAAGGAAATTATAGACCAGTTATCCTGACCTCAGTGGCTGGGAAGATGTTGGAGTCAATTGTTAAGGATGAGGTTATGGAGTACTTGGTGACACAGGATAAGATAGGACACAGTCAGCGTGGTTTTCTTAAATGAAAATCTTGCCTGATGAATCTGTTCGAATTCCTTGAGGAGATTACGAGTAGGATAGATAAAGGGGATGCAGTGGATATTGTATATTTGGGCTTTCAGAAGGCTTTTGAGGCTGCTTAACAAGTTAGGAGCCCATGGTATTACAGGAAAATTATTGGCGTGGTTAAAGCATTGGCTGATTGGTAGAATACAGTGAATGGGAATAAGAGGATCCTTTTCTGGTTGTCTGCCAGTGACTAGTGGTGTTCTGCAGAGGCTGGTGTTGGGACCATTTCTTTTTATGCTGTATAAAAATGATTTAGATGATGGAATAGATGGCTTTGTTGCCAAGTTTGCAGACGATATGAAGATTGGTGGAGGGGCAGGTAGTGTTGAGGAAACAGGTTGGATGCAGAAGGACAGACAGATTAGGAGAATGGGCAAGAAAGTGGCAAATGGAATACAATGTTGGAAAATGCATGGTTGTGCACTTTGATCATTGAAATAAATGCACAGACTTTTTTCTAAGAAACTCAAAAATCTGAGATGCAAGGAGACTTGAGAGTCCTTGTGTAGAACACCCTAAAGGCTAACTTGCAGGTTGAGTCAGTGGTGAGGAAGGCAAATGCAATGTTAGCATTCATTTCAAGAGGTCTAGAATGCAAGAAGTTCACAGGGATGATTCCGGGAATGAAAGGGTTATCTTGGGAGAAATGTCTGATAGCTCTGGGTCTGTACTTGCTGGAATTTAAAAGGATGAGAAGGAATCTCGTTGAAACCTTTCAAATGTTGAAAGGCCTGGACAGAGTAGATATGGAAAGGATGTTTCCCATGGTGGGGGAGTCTAGGACAAGAGGGCATGGCCTCAGGATATAGGGGCATCCATTTAAAACAGAGATGTGGAGAAATTTAGTTAGCCAGAGGGTGGAGAATTTGTGGAATTTGTTACCACAGGCAGCTGTGGAGGGTTATTGGGTGTATTTAAGGCGGCGCCTGATAGGTTCTTGATTGGACACGGCACCAAAGGTTACAGGGAAAGTCTGGGGAGTGGGGCTGAGGAGAAGAAACCATGATTGAATGGTGGACCAGACTTGATGAGTCAAATGGCCTAAATCTGCTCCTATGTGTTACAGTCTTTTGTGCCTCAAAGTTTTACACTGTACTGTATGTACTTTGTAATAAATTTACTTTGAACTTTTGAACTTTTTTGAAACATTGTTCATCCATTTACCTCCACAGATGCTACTTGATCAACTGCATTAGACCATAAAACCAGATACATAGGATTAGAATAAGGCCATTCAGCCCATTGAATCTGGACTGCCACGCAATCATGGCTGATTTTGATTTCAATCCACTTCTCCTGCCTTCTCTTTGTAATCCTTAACTCACCTACCAATCAAGAACCTGTCAGTCTCTATGCCTTAAATTGATAGGGTAGTTAAAAAGGTATGCGCTGTTTTGGCCTTTATTAGTCAGGGGATTGAGCTCAAGAGCCCCAGGGTAATACTGTAGCTCAATAAAACTCTGGTTAGACCGCACTTACCTATTCATTTATTTGAAGACACAACACGGAATAGGCCCTCCGTGCCTTTTGAGTCGTATTGGCCTGCAAAACTTGACAACCCTGATTTAACCCTAACCTAAGCGCCGGACAACGGACCAATTAACCTATCCAGCACATCTTTGGACTGTGGGAGGTAACTGGAGGACCCAGAGAAAACCCACATATTCCACAGGAGGAAGTACTGATACCCCTTATGGAGGACGGCAGAATTGGACTCCGAGCCCTGACACCCCGAGCTATACCAACGCCGTGCTGACCCCTAACACTACTGTGGCACCACTTGGAGTATCGAGTTCAACGATCAGTCCAGAGTTGAGGTGAGTGAAGTTATCCAGGATCTCACTGAAACCTGTTGAATATTGAAATGCCAAGATAGTTTGGCATAGTGTTTCCTACAGGAACAAAAGGCACAGCCTTGGAATAGAGGGATGTCCATTTAGGACAGAGGTGAGGAGGAATTTCTTTAGCCAGAGGGTGGTGAATCTGTTGAATCACATGGCTGTGGAGGCCAAGACATTGGTTATATTTAAAATAGAGGTTAATAGGTTCTTGCTTAGTAAAGGTGGCAAAGATTCTGGGAGGAAGAAATAGGGTTGAGAGGGATAATAATTGAGGCATGATGGAATGGCAGAGCAATCTCAATGGGCCGAATGGCCTAATTCTACTCCTTTGTTTTATGGTCTTATGCCCTTCAACCGAGAGGCTTACTTGGCCATTTTACTGGTGGCCACATGTGGGATGGGTCTGACGCCAGATAGCAGTCAGATCAGATTGAGCAATGGATTTGTTTCTGTGAAGAGCATTAGTGAAGCAGATGGGTTTTTACACCAATCGCCTAGATTTTCTCTTCATCACTCATGATTAATTATTGTCCCTTCAAATTCCAGATTATTAACTGAATCTAAATTTCACAGTGAGATTTCAGTTCATGTCTTTGGACTACAAGCCAAGTAATTTAACCAGTGCATCTCCACACACCAGGTGAGTTTAAGGCCGGATTGACTGACTGTTTGATTGGTAAGGGGGCTAAGGGCTACAGGGTGAAATGTTCAGCCATGATTGAATATCAGAGCAGGCTCGGTGGGCCAAGTGGTTTAATTCTGTTCCTATACAGAACATAAAACATAGAACATTACAGCCCAGTATAGGCCCTTTGGCCCACAAAGTTGTGCCAACCTATTAACCTACTCTAACCCTTCCTTCCTGCACGGCCCTCCATTTTTCCTATCATCCTTGTGCCTATTTAGGAGTTTCTTTAACGCCCTGAATGTATCTGCCTCTACCACTACCCTTTTCAGTGTATTCCATACAGCCACCACTCTCTGTAAAAAATTACCTCCAACATCCCCTATTCTTTCCTACAATCACCTCAAAAAGATGTCTCTCATATTAGCTGTTGCTGCTCTGGGTAAAATTCTCTGGCTCACTACTCTTATCTATGCTTCTACTCATCTTGTACACTTCTGTCAAGTCACCTCTCATCCTCTTTTCCTCCAAAGAGAAAAGCCCTAGCCAGCTCAGCCTATTTTCATAAGACATGCTCTCTAACCCAGGCAACTTCTTGATAAATTTCTTCTCTAAAGCTTCCACACTCTTCCCATAACGAGGTGACCAGAACTGAAAACAATATTCCAAGTGTGGTCTAATCAGGATTTTATAGAGCTGGAACACTACCTCATGGATCGTAAACTCAATCCCCCAACTAATCAAGGCCAATACACCGTACGCCTTCTTAACAATCCTATTAATTTGTAGTCTAATGGGCTCCAAAAGCTGATATCAGCAACGGTGACAATGAAACAAGGCGTGGCTGTAAAAATGCATCAGATTCACTGAAGTCTCTCACAGATACGCAATGCTATTCCAGCTTGGGGCTTCAAAGTTCAGGGTTCAAATCCAGCACCGCCTGTAAGGAGTCTCTGTATACCTTTCCCATGGAATGTGTGGGTTTTCCCCGGGCGCTCTGGTTTCTCCTGTTACGTTTTATAACTTCAAAACATTAAACTAATTCTAGGGAAGACACATTAGTCAAAAATGCAGGTCTAACTTTGAGTTTACTTTAAGTAATATGTATAAATACATATAACTATAATGAATTACTTAAACAAACAAGAATACTTAATCAAGCAATATATATACAAAATTACTCAAGCATTACTTAAATACACATCTCCACAGGCTAAAAACGTACTGAGTAGGTTCGTTACTCATTGTAAATTGTCCTGTGACTAGGTTGGGGTTAATCAGAGCCGTTGGGGTTGTGGGGAAAAGTGGCTCAAAGGGCCGGAATGGCCCACTCGACAACGTGTCACTGAACAAATAAAGAAATAGATAGATAGATGGAAACCTGTGTGGCCTTCCAAGTGAATCCAGACATGTCAGTCCAAGGCCTCCTCTGCTGTCGTGATGAGGCCACACTCAGGTTGGAGGAGCAACAGCTTGTATTTTGTCTGGGTCGCTTCCAACCTGATGGAATGAACATCGATTTCTCGAACTTCCGGAAATTGCCCTGCCCCTTTCACCATTCCCCCATTCCTGTCTCCCTCTGTCACCTTATCTCTTTACCTGTCCATTACCTTCCCCTGGTGCCCCTCCCCCTTCCCTTTCTTCCATGGTCTTCTGTCCTCTCCTTTCAGATTCCTACTCTTCCAGCCCTTTATCTCATTCACCACTCAACTTCCCAGCTCTTTACCTCATTCCCCTCCTTCTCACCCGGTTTCACCTATCACCTACCACCTTGTACTTCTTTCTCCTCTCCCCCCACGTTCTGCCTCTGACTTCTCGCCTTCCTTTCTGGTCCTGTTGAAGTGCCTTGGCCTGAAACATTGACTGGTTACTCCTTTCGACAGATGCTGCTTGGCCTGCTGAGTTCCTCCGACATTTTGCGCAAGGACGTAGTTGTTCTCGTTGTGTTCTGGCATGGTCTAGCAAGGTATGACAGGGTGATTACAGGGGGACAATAAGTTACCCACATCCGATGAATGAATGGATTTTAAAATAATGATAGATGATTCCTTCAAAGAGACATTCCCTTTCATTCAGTGTATATATTGAACTATCCACACATTCATTACTGTGTCCTCGAAACCCACACAGAGCATAGATCAATTTGACACATCGATACTTTGTGGACTAATCACTGGGGTCTCATGAGCCCAGGAAGGAGTGAGGATACATTGATTAATCATCTAGTTGGATCTGGAAGCCAAATTTATCAACATTCGGCAAATCTTCAGGCAGGGTCAATGCCCTCCAATTGAGAAAATCTAAGATAAAATGCATATCCTCTTTTGAAGTGTTGAAGGAGATCTTGTATTTATTTCTGCTGTAATGAGGCCAACTTCGCCAAGATTATTATTAACCCTACTTATTTAGCCTTACTTTTAACTAACACCATTTGGTCTTTTATCTTTACTTTATCCCATTGTAAAACACCGTGAACTGCTTTGTGTGAAACTGCTGCAGGAAACTGTGATGTGTTGGATCATTCTCTTGGCATTTACTGCATTTATCATCTTGAACTTGGTGGTCTTTTATTATGTATTTTTGATATATTTTTGTGTTAACTATCTGGTCCTGTATTGCTACAAAGAACCCCTCTGTTTCTGGGAAGCGGTCTCCAGCTCTGAGTCAGATGTTGAACATTCCTTGTCCACATCTAGTCTGTTCAGATCGTGGGGATGTCTTCCATGGAGGATGATGCTCTTCCATTGGGTAACTGTAGTTAAAATTTATTCATTTGTCTGGGTTGTACTTTCTTTAAGTTTAGTGGTGTGTACTCCTTATCAGAATTGCCCATATAACCGTATAACAATTACAACACGGGAACAGGCCATCTCGGCCTTTCTAGTCCGTGCCGAACGCTTACTCTCACCTAGTCCCACCGACCTGCACTCAGCCCATAACCCTCCAAACCTTTCCTGTCCATATACCTATCCAATTTTGCTTTAAATGACAATACCGAACCTGCCTCTACCACTTCTACTGGAAGCTCATTCCACACAGCTACCACTCTCTGAGTAAAGAAATTCCCCCTCGTGTTACCCTTAAACTTTTGCCCCTTAACTCTCAACTCATGTCCTCTTGTTTGAATCTCCCCTACTCTCAATGGAAAAAGCCTATCCACATCAACTCTATCTATCCCCCGCATAATTTTAAACACCTCTATCAAGTCCTCCTCTCAACCTTCTACGCTCCAAAGAATAAAGACCTAACTTGTTCAACCTTTCTCTGTAACTTAGGTGCTGAAACCCAGGTAACATTCTCGTAAATCTCCTCTGTACTCTCTCTATTTTGTTGACATCTTTCCTATAATTCGGTGACCAGAACTGTAGACAATACTCCAAATTCGGCCTCACCAATGCCTTGTACAATTTTAACATTACATCCCAACTGCTATACTCATGCTCACACAGAGTGCTGAATCCGTTTTCATTGATGAAAATATATCCTTAGAAGTTTTATCTGACAGTTGTGGAAAATTTTAATGTCTTTTAATCCTCTTCCTGCTTCTGTCCTAGGTAGTGTTAATCTAAGTGCATTCGAGTATACGTAGTGGTTTCTAAAATTTGTCATGTCAGTTCTTATTTTTCTTTGTAAATTTTCCGGATTGGTTTTGGACCAAGCTATCGTACCAGAAGAACGTATTAATGTGGGTATAGCAAAAATGTTTATTGCCTTGGTTATATTTTCACTATTGAGCTCAATTTAGAAGATTTTGGTTAAGCTTTGAAGTAAATTCTGTCTACAGTTTCCTTTTGACAGAATCAAATGCTGTTTGGTAGTCGATATAACAACATGAAAGATCTCTGCTTTCCTGCTGGGCTTGATTTAGAATCACGGAATCTATTATCAGTTTTTCTCTACATCCTTTCATACCCTTATGGCATCCTTTCAGTTCTTCTGTAAGTATATTGTGGTTATCTAAGTGAGTGGTGACTAGTTGCGAGATGCATGATGTTACAATTATGATTATTATCATCTGCAGTTAAGTTCACCCTACAACCTGATCAATCCTGATGCTTAGCTTTCAATTTTTTGTTATTGTGTTCCTGTTTCATTTACCGGGATATTTTCTTCTTTATTTAGATGTTCTTCTCAATCTGATTCTCTCTTTGATTTATGACTTTTTTCTGAAAATATATCAAATTAATAAAGCTTGCACTGCACATTTATAAAAGAGTAGAGATAAGATTTGTTTTATTTGTCATATGTACATTGAAATATCGAAACATACAATGAAAACCGTTATGAAATACAAAGTGTTATGTTAGCTGCTACACTACCGTGATGCCCTGCAGTGCTAACGTCCGTCATTTCCACCAACACAGTGAGAGGATGTAGTGGGGGGCAGCCTGTACATGTTGCCATGCTTCCAGCGCCAACATAACTTCCAGAACAGAGTTCAAAACCCTTTCAGCCAGTTCCCTCCATCAGCCTTTCTGTGTTTCTCTGCCTCACGTTGAACACTACAGGTGCATTGTTCCTGGATCTGCCACTTCCTCCTTTCGAAAGGTAATTCTGAAGCACAGTTCTATTCTTGGATTC